>NW_028325230.1:479128-638838 GCF_987193195.1 Phasianus colchicus | reverse complement strand
ATTTCTCGGCCAGCAACTGCAAACTCTCCGAAGCGGTTAACAGAGAGTGGCGCCGTCCACCCACGAGAGCGAAATAGCGAAATTGCTATGCCGAGAACGTGCGATTTCAGAATACTGCATTTCCTGAAAACAGGGGGTTTTTTCTCCGCAGGAAAGAATCCACATCTCTCGACTTTCTGTAACGTCCTCTCTGAAAGCACAACGTGTGTCGCTCCTGGAACTTCTAGCTGCCTTATTAGAGGGGCTTTTCCCTTCCACTCTGTTCGTCACAGAATGCTGAAGTGTAGCATCGGAAAAACAGAGAAAAACGAAATGTCCCTAGGAATCAACGGAAAGGCATAAGAATGAGAGAGAAGCGTAGTGCAGAATGCATGGACACAAGGAGAAGACAAGAACCGCTCCTTTGCGATGTGCGCAGAAGAAGCCGCTCGTCCGAGAAAAGCATCCGGCTGAAGTCGCTCTTTCTCGGCATGCGAGAGAGACGAGACCGCTGCTGAAGGCACACAGCGGCATTCGGGGAGAACCGCGATTTCTCGGCCAGCAACTGCAAACTCTCCGAAGCGGTTAACAGAGAGTGGCGCCGTCCACCCACGAGAGCGAAATAGCGAAATTGCTATGCCGAGAACGTGCGATTTCAGAATACTGCATTTCCTGAAAACAGGGGGTTTTTTCTCCGCAGGAAAGAATCCACATCTCTCGACTTTCTGTAACGTCCTCTCTGAAAGCACAACGTGTGTCGCTCCTGGAACTTCTAGCTGCCTTATTAGAGGGGCTTTTCCCTTCCACTCTGTTCTTCACAGAATGCTGAAGTGTAGCATCGGAAAAACAGAGAAAAACGAAATGTCCCTAGGAATCAACGGTTAAGAATGAGAGAGAAGCGTAGTGCAGAATGCATGGACACAAGGAGAAGACAAGAACCGCTCCTTTGCGATGTGCGCAGAAGAAGCCGCTCGTCCGAGAAAAGCATCCGGCTGAAGTCGCTCTTTCTCGGCATGCGAGAGAGACGAGACCGCGGTTGAAGTCTGAAAGTGGTATTCGGGGAGAAAAGCGATTTAACGGCCAGCAACTGCAAACTCTCCGAAGCGGTTAACAGAGAGTGGCGCCGTCCACCCACGAGAGCGAAATAGCGAAATTGCTATGCCGAGAACGTGCGATTTCAGAATACTGCATTTCCTGAAAACAGGGGGTTTTTTCTCCGCAGGAAAGAATCCACATCTCTCGACTTTCTGTAACGTCCTCTCTGAAAGCACAACGTGTGTCGCTCCTGGAACTTCTAGCTGCCTTATTAGAGGGGCTTTTCCCTTCCACTCTGTTCGTCACAGAATGCTGAAGTGTAGCATCGGAAAAACAGAGAAAAACGAAATGTCCCTAGGAATCAACGGAAAGGCATAAGAATGAGAGAGAAGCGTAGTGCAGAATGCATGGACACAAGGAGAAGACAAGAACCGCTCCTTTGCGATGTGCGCAGAAGAAGCCGCTCGTCCGAGAAAAGCATCCGGCTGAAGTCGCTCTTTCTCGGCATGCGAGAGAGACGAGACCGCTGCTGAAGGCACACAGCGGCATTCGGGGAGAACCGCGATTTCTCGGCCAGCAACTGCAAACTCTCCGAAGCGGTTAACAGAGAGTGGCGCCGTCCACCCACGAGAGCGAAATAGCGAAATTGCTATGCCGAGAACGTGCGATTTCAGAATACTGCATTTCCTGAAAACAGGGGGTTTTTTCTCCGCAGGAAAGAATCCACATCTCTCGACTTTCTGTAACGTCCTCTCTGAAAGCACAACGTGTGTCGCTCCTGGAACTTCTAGCTGCCTTATTAGAGGGGCTTTTCCCTTCCACTCTGTTCGTCACAGAATGCTGAAGTGTAGCATCGGAAAAACAGAGAAAAACGAAATGTCCCTAGGAATCAACGGTTAAGAATGAGAGAGAAGCGTAGTGCAGAATGCATGGACACAAGGAGAAGACAAGAACCGCTCCTTTGCGATGTGCGCAGAAGAAGCCGCTCGTCCGAGAAAAGCATCCGGCTGAAGTCGCTCTTTCTCGGCATGCGAGAGAGACGAGCCGCTGCTGAAGGCACACAGCGGCATTCGGGGAGAACCGCGATTTCTCGGCCAGCAACTGCAAACTCTCCGAAGCGGTTAACAGAGAGTGGCGCCGTCCACCCACGAGAGCGAAATAGCGAAATTGCTATGCCGAGAACGTGCGATTTCAGAATACTGCATTTCCTGAAAACAGGGGGTTTTTTCTCCGCAGGAAAGAATCCACATCTCTCGACTTTCTGTAACGTCCTCTCTGAAAGCACAACGTGTGTCTCTCCTGGAACTTCTAGCTGCCTTATTAGAGGGGCTTTTCCCTTCCACTCTGTTCGTCACAGAATGCTGAAGTGTAGCATCGGAAAAACAGAGAAAAACGAAATGTCCCTAGGAATAAACGGAAAGGCATAAGAATGAGAGAGAAGCGTAGTGCAGAATGCATGGACACAAGGAGAAGACAAGAACCGCTCCTTTGCGATGTGCGCAGAAGAAGCCGCTCGTCCGAGAAAAGCATCCGGCTGAAGTCGCTCTTTCTCGGCATGCGAGAGAGACGAGACCGCTGTTGAAGTCTGAAAGTGGTATTCGGGGAGAAAAGCGATTTAACGGCCAGCAACTGCAAACTCTCCGAAGCGGTTAACAGAGAGTGGCGCCGTCCACCCACGAGAGCGAAATAGCGAAATTGCTATGCCGAGAACGTGCGATTTCAGAATACTGCATTTCCTGAAAACAGGGGGTTTTTTCTCCGCAGGAAAGAATCCACATCTCTCGACTTTCTGTAACGTCCTCTCTGAAAGCACAACGTGTGTCGCTCCTGGAACTTCTAGCTGCCTTATTAGAGGGGCTTTTCCCTTCCACTCTGTTCGTCACAGAATGCTGAAGTGTAGCATCGGAAAAACAGAGAAAAACGAAATGTCCCTAGGAATCAACGGAAAGAAATAAGAATGAGAGAGAAGCGTAGTGCAGAATGCATGGACACAAGGAGAAGACAAGAACCGCTCCTTTGCGATGTGCGCAGAAGAAGCCGCTCGTCCGAGAAAAGCATCCGGCTGAAGTCGCTCTTTCTCGGCATGCGAGAAAGACGAGACCGCTGCTGAAGGCACAAAGCGGCATTCGGGGAGAACCGCGATTTAACGGCCAGCAACTGCAAACTCTCCGAAGCGGTTAACAGAGAGTGGCGCTGTCCACCCACGAGAGCGAAATAGCGAAATTGCTATGCCGAGAACGTGCGATTTCAGAATACTGCATTTCCTGAAAACAGGGGGTTTTTTCTCCGCAGGAAAGAATCCACATCTCTCGACTTTCTGTAACGTCCTCTCTGAAAGCACAACGTGTGTCTCTCCTGGAACTTCTAGCTGCCTTATTAGAGGGGCTTTTCCCTTCTACTATGTTCGTCACAGAATGCTGAAGTGTAGCATCGGAAAAACAGAGAAAAACGAAATGTCCCTAGGAATAAACGGAAAGGCATAAGAATGAGAGAGAAGCGTAGTGCAGAATGCATGGACACAAGGAGAAGACAAGAACCGCTCCTTTGCGATGTGCGCAGAAGAAGCCGCTCGTCCGAGAAAAGCATCCGGCTGAAGTCGCTCTTTCTCGGCATGCGAGAGAGACGAGACCGCTGTTGAAGTCTGAAAGTGGTATTCGGGGAGAAAAGCGATTTAACGGCCAGCAACTGCAAACTCTCCGAAGCGGTTAACAGAGAGTGGCGCTGTCCACCCACGAGAGCGAAATAGCGAAATTGCTATGCCGAGAACGTGCGATTTCAGAATACTGCATTTCCTGAAAACAGGGGGTTTTTTCTCCGCAGGAAAGAATCCACATCTCTCGACTTTCTGTAACGTCCTCTCTGAAAGCACAACGTGTGTCGCTCCTGGAACTTCTAGCTGCCTTATTAGAGGGGCTTTTCCCTTCCACTCTGTTCGTCACAGAATGCTGAAGTGTAGCATCGGAAAAACAGAGAAAAACGAAATGTCCCTAGGAATCAACGGAAAGGCATAAGAATGAGAGAGAAGCGTAGTGCAGAATGCATGGACACAAGGAGAAGACAAGAACCGCTCCTTTGCGATGTGCGCAGAAGAAGCCGCTCGTCCGATAAAAGCATCCGGCTGAAGTCGCTCTTTCTCGGCATGCGAGAGAGACGAGACCGCTGTTGAAGTCTGAAAGTGGTATTCGGGGAGAAAAGCGATTTAACGGCCAGCAACTGCAAACTCTCCGAAGCGGTTAACAGAGAGTGGCGCTGTCCACCCACGAGAGCGAAATAGCGAAATTGCTATGCCGAGAACGTGCGATTTCAGAATACTGCATTTCCTGAAAACAGGGGGTTTTTTCTCCGCAGGAAAGAATCCACATCTCTCGACTTTCTGTAACGTCCTCTCTGAAAGCACAACGTGTGTCTCTCCTGGAACTTCTAGCTGCCTTATTAGAGGGGCTTTTCCCTTCTACTATGTTCGTCACAGAATGCTGAAGTGTAGCATCGGAAAAACAGAGAAAAACGAAATGTCCCTAGGAATCAAGGGTTAAGAATGAGAGAGAAGCGTAGTGCAGAATGCATGGACACAAGGAGAAGTCAGAACCACTCCTTTGGGATGTGCGCAGAAGAAGCCGCTCGTCCGAGAAAAGCATCCGGCTGAAGTCGCCCTTTCTCGGCATCCGACAAGACCGCTGTTGAAGTCTGAAAGTGGTATTCGGGGAGAAAAGCGATTTAACGGGCAGCAACTGCAAACTCTCCGTAGAGATAATGTCATTGGATTGGAGAAATGTGGTATTTCGGGGAGATAATGTCCTAATTTGTGGAGAAGATGCCGTTCTGTGAGGGGGAAGCATACATTTCTGAGAGAAAATCTCCTATTTAGGGTGAAAGTGTCATCTTGCTAACGAACTTCATGGAGAAATAATGAGGTATATTTATGAAACCTGGTATTACCTTGAAAGAGTATGTCTGTGATCAAATGCCATATTTCTGGGAGAAGAGGTCTGATGTGGGGGGGAGAAGGTGATGTATCTGTGAGAAAGCTGGTGTTTCTGGGAGAAAATGCCAGGTATTGGTGAGGAAACAGATGCTAGAGAGGGAAAAGGCCATCCCTTTGGGAGAGAAGTGGTATTTCTGGGAGAAAATGCCCCAAATCGGGGAGTAAGTGTCATCCTGAGGCGTGTCATGGAGTAGATTTGGGAGGAAATGGAGGTGTTTCACAGAGTAGCGGCACTTCTGGGAGAAAATGTCCTCAGTGGGAAAGACAATGTCCTCTTGAGGGAAGAAAACGGGTCTTTCTTACAGCAAATGTCATCCAATTGGGAGAAAATCTCCTCTCTTGGGGAGAAAAGTGGTCTTTCTGAGAGAAGGTGTCCTCTTCTTGGCTGCAAGTGTCCCATTTGGCATTGTCATGGAGGCTTTTTGGGGAGAAAGCGTGTGGCAGTTGTAAGAGAAGGGGTATTTCTGGGAGCAAATCTCCTCTTTTTGGAAGAGAAGGTGAAATTTCCAAGGGAAAAGTGGCATTTCTGGGAGGAAATGACAGAGCTGGGGGAGAAAAGTGGGAACCGGTGGGAAAGAAGATCTTGTACTGGAGAGCAACGGTGGTCTTTTTGGTGTGCCAAGTGGTCTCTTGGGGAGACAACGTGGTAAATAGGGGAGACAATGTCCTCTGGAGGAGTGTCAAGTAGTATTTGGGAGAGCAAACGTCAGGTATTTCTCGGAAACTGGCTGTTTCTGGGAGATAGTAGCAGACTTGGTTGGAAAATGACAGGTGTTTGTGAGAAAGCTGGTATTTTGGGGAAAAAAGGCCGTTTTTTAAAGAATAAGCTGGCATTTCTGGGAGAATATGTCCCATCTTTGGGAGAAAACGGGTGTATGTGGGAGAAAATGTCGTGTATTTGGGAGAAAGCTGGTGTATGTGGGAGAAAAGGCCATTGTGATGGGAGTCAGTGTGATCTTGAGGAGTGGAAAGCAGTATTCTTGAGATGAAACGTGAGGTATTTCTAAGAGTCCTGGTATTTCTGGGAGAAAATGTCTTGTTTTGGAGAGCCAAAGTCCCATTTTGGGGGCAGAAGCTGGTATTTCTGTGACACTGCCATCTTGATGGGGGTAAGTGTGATCTTGAGGAGTGTAAAGCAGCATTTTGGTTAGAAAATGGGAGCTCTTCCTAAGAGCAGTGCTATTTCTGGGAGAAAAGGAGCTCTACTGGGCATAAAAATGGTGTATCTGTGATAAAATGCCACATTTCTGAAAGAAACTGTCCTCTTGCGGAGTGTAATGCTGTATGTTCCGGAGGAAATGGGAAATATTCAGCAGAGTCCTGGTATTTCTGGGAGAAGAGGTCTGATGTGGGGGGGGGAAGGTGATGTATCTGTGAGAGAGCTGGTGTTTCTGGGAGAAAATGCCAGGTATTGGTGAGGAAACAGATGCTAGAGAGGGAAAAGGCCATCCCTTTGGGAGAGAAGTGGTATTTCTGGGAGAAAATGCCCCAAATCGGGGAGTAAGTGTCATCCTGAGGCGTGTCATGGAGTAGATTTGGGAGGAAATGGAGTCGTTTCACAGAGTAGCGGCACTTCTGGGAGAAAATGTCCTCAGTGGGAAAGACAATGTCCTCTTGAGGGAAGAAAACAGGTCTTTCTTACAGCAAATGTCATCCAATTGGGAGAAAATCTCCTCTCTTGGGGAGAAAAGTGGTCTTTCTGAGAGAAGGTGTCCTCTTCTTGGCTGCAAGTGTCCCATTTGGCATTGTCATGGAGGCTTTTTGGGGAGAAAGCGTGTGGCAGTTGTAAGAGAAGGGGTATTTCTGGGAGCAAATCTCCTCTTTTTGGAAGAGAAGGTGAAATTTCCAAGGGAAAAGTGGCATTTCTGGGAGGAAATGACATAGCTGGGGGAGAAAAGTGGGAACCGGTGGGAAAGAAGATCTTGTACTGGAGAGCAACGGTGGTCTTTTTGGTGTGCCAAGTGGTCTCTTGGGGAGACAACGTGGTAAATAGGGGAGACAATGTCCTCTGGAGGAGTGTCAAGTAGTATTTGGGAGAGCAAACGTCAGGTATTTCTCGGAAACCGGCTGTTTCTGGGAGATAGTAGCAGACTTGGTTGGAAAATGGCAGGTGTTTGTGAGAAAGCTGGTATTTTGGGGAAAAAAGGCCGTTTTTTAAAGAATAAGCTGGCATTTCTGGGAGAATATGTCCCATCTTTGGGAGAAAACGGGTGTATGTGGGAGAAAATGTCGTGTATTTGGGAGAAAGCTGGTGTATGTGGGAGAAAAGGCCATTGTGATGGGAGTCAGTGTGATCTTGAGGAGTGGAAAGCAGTATTCTTGAGATGAAACGTGAGGTATTTCTAAGAGTCCTGGTATTTCTGGGAGAAAATGTCTTGTTTTGGAGAGCCAAAGTCCCATTTTGGGGGCAGAAGCTGGTATTTCTGTGACACTGCCATCTTGATGGGGGTAAGTGTGATCTTGAGGAGTGTAAAGCAGCATTTTGGTTAGAAAATGGGAGCTCTTCCTAAGAGCAGTGCTATTTCTGGGAGAAAAGGAGCTCTACTGGGCATAAAAATGGTGTATCTGTGATAAAATGCCACATTTCTGAAAGAAACTGTCCTCTTGCGGAGTGTAATGCTGTATGTTCCGGAGGAAATGGGAAATATTCAGCAGAGTCCTGGTATTTCTGGGAGAAGAGGTCTGATGTGGGGGGGGGAAGGTGATGTATCTGTGAGAGAGCTGGTGTTTCTGGGAGAAAATGCCAGGTATTGGTGAGGAAACAGATGCTAGAGAGGGAAAAGGCCATCCCTTTGGGAGAGAAGTGGTATTTCTGGGAGAAAATGCCCCAAATCGGGGAGTAAGTGTCATCCTGAGGCGTGTCATGGAGTAGATTTGGGAGGAAATGGAGGTGTTTCACAGAGTAGCGGCACTTCTGGGAGAAAATGTCCTCAGTGGGAAAGACAATGTCCTCTTGAGGGAAGAAAACGGGTCTTTCTTACAGCAAATGTCATCCAATTGGGAGAAAATCTCCTCTCTTGGGGAGAAAAGTGGTCTTTCTGAGAGAAGGTGTCCTCTTCTTGGCTGCAAGTGTCCCATTTGGCATTGTCATGGAGGCTTTTTGGGGAGAAAGCGTGTGGCAGTTGTAAGAGAAGGGGTATTTCTGGGAGCAAATCTCCTCTTTTTGGAAGAGAAGGTGAAATTTCCAAGGGAAAAGTGGCATTTCTGGGAGGAAATGACATAGCTGGGGGAGAAAAGTGGGAACCGGTGGGAAAGAAGATCTTGTACTGGAGAGCAACGGTGGTCTTTTTGGTGTGCCAAGTGGTCTCTTGGGGAGACAACGTGGTAAATAGGGGAGACAATGTCCTCTGGAGGAGTGTCAAGTAGTATTTGGGAGAGCAAACGTCAGGTATTTCTCGGAAACCGGCTGTTTCTGGGAGATAGTAGCAGACTTGGTTGGAAAATGACAGGTGTTTGTGAGAAAGCTGGTATTTTGGGGAAAAAAGGCCGTTTTTTAAAGAATAAGCTGGCATTTCTGGGAGAATATGTCCCATCTTTGGGAGAAAACGGGTGTATGTGGGAGAAAATGTCGTGTATTTGGGAGAAAGCTGGTGTATGTGGGAGAAAAGGCCATTGTGATGGGAGTCAGTGTGATCTTGAGGAGTGGAAAGCAGTATTCTTGAGATGAAACGTGAGGTATTTCTAAGAGTCCTGGTATTTCTGGGAGAAAATGTCTTGTTTTGGAGAGCCAAAGTCCCATTTTGGGGGCAGAAGCTGGTATTTCTGTGACACTGCCATCTTGATGGGGGTAAGTGTGATCTTGAGGAGTGTAAAGCAGCATTTTGGTTAGAAAATGGGAGCTCTTCCTAAGAGCAGTGCTATTTCTGGGAGAAAAGGAGCTCTACTGGGCATTAAAATGGTGTATCTGTGATAAAATGCCACATTTCTGAAAGAAACTGTCCTCTTGCGGAGTGTAATGCTGTATGTTCCGGAGGAAATGGGAAATATTCAGCAGAGTCCTGGTATTTCTGGGAGAAGAGGTCTGATGTGGGGGGGGGAAGGTGATGTATCTGTGAGAAAGCTGGTGTTTCTGGGAGAAAATGCCAGGTATTGGTGAGGAAACAGATGCTAGAGAGGGAAAAGGCCATCCCTTTGGGAGAGAAGTGGTATTTCTGGGAGAAAATGCCCCAAATCGGGGAGTAAGTGTCATCCTGAGGCGTGTCATGGAGTAGATTTGGGAGGAAATGGAGGTGTTTCACAGAGTAGCGGCACTTCTGGGAGAAAATGTCCTCAGTGGGAAAGACAATGTCCTCTTGAGGGAAGAAAACGGGTCTTTCTTACAGCAAATGTCATCCAATTGGGAGAAAATCTCCTCTCTTGGGGAGAAAAGTGGTCTTTCTGAGAGAAGGTGTCCTCTTCTTGGCTGCAAGTGTCCCATTTGGCATTGTCATGGAGGCTTTTTGGGGAGAAAGCGTGTGGCAGTTGTAAGAGAAGGGGTATTTCTGGGAGCAAATCTCCTCTTTTTGGAAGAGAAGGTGAAATTTCCAAGGGAAAAGTGGCATTTCTGGGAGGAAATGACAGAGCTGGGGGAGAAAAGTGGGAACCGGTGGGAAAGAAGATCTTGTACTGGAGAGCAACGGTGGTCTTTTTGGTGTGCCAAGTGGTCTCTTGGGGAGACAACGTGGTAAATAGGGGAGACAATGTCCTCTGGAGGAGTGTCAAGTAGTATTTGGGAGAGCAAACGTCAGGTATTTCTCGGAAACCGGCTGTTTCTGGGAGATAGTAGCAGACTTGGTTGGAAAATGACAGGTGTTTGTGAGAAAGCTGGTATTTTGGGGAAAAAAGGCCGTTTTTTAAAGAATAAGCTGGCATTTCTGGGAGAATATGTCCCATCTTTGGGAGAAAACGGGTGTATGTGGGAGAAAATGTCGTGTATTTGGGAGAAAGCTGGTGTATGTGGGAGAAAAGGCCATTGTGATGGGAGTCAGTGTGATCTTGAGGAGTGGAAAGCAGTATTCTTGAGATGAAACGTGAGGTATTTCTAAGAGTCCTGGTATTTCTGGGAGAAAATGTCTTGTTTTGGAGAGCCAAAGTCCCATTTTGGGGGCAGAAGCTGGTATTTCTGTGACACTGCCATCTTGATGGGGGTAAGTGTGATCTTGAGGAGTGTAAAGCAGCATTTTGGTTAGAAAATGGGAGCTCTTCCTAAGAGCAGTGCTATTTCTGGGAGAAAAGGAGCTCTACTGGGCATTAAAATGGTGTATCTGTGATAAAATGCCACATTTCTGAAAGAAACTGTCCTCTTGCGGAGTGTAATGCTGTATGTTCCGGAGGAAATGGGAAATATTCAGCAGAGTCCTGGTATTTCTGGGAGAAGAGGTCTGATGTGGGGGGGGGAAGGTGATGTATCTGTGAGAAAGCTGGTGTTTCTGGGAGAAAATGCCAGGTATTGGTGAGGAAACAGATGCTAGAGAGGGAAAAGGCCATCCCTTTGGGAGAGAAGTGGTATTTCTGGGAGAAAATGCCCCAAATCGGGGAGTAAGTGTCATCCTGAGGCGTGTCATGGAGTAGATTTGGGAGGAAATGGAGGTGTTTCACAGAGTAGCGGCACTTCTGGGAGAAAATGTCCTCAGTGGGAAAGACAATGTCCTCTTGAGGGAAGAAAACGGGTCTTTCTTACAGCAAATGTCATCCAATTGGGAGAAAATCTCCTCTCTTGGGGAGAAAAGTGGTCTTTCTGAGAGAAGGTGTCCTCTTCTTGGCTGCAAGTGTCCCATTTGGCATTGTCATGGAGGCTTTTTGGGGAGAAAGCGTGTGGCAGTTGTAAGAGAAGGGGTATTTCTGGGAGCAAATCTCCTCTTTTTGGAAGAGAAGGTGAAATTTCCAAGGGAAAAGTGGCATTTCTGGGAGGAAATGACATAGCTGGGGGAGAAAAGTGGGAACCGGTGGGAAAGAAGATCTTGTACTGGAGAGCAACGGTGGTCTTTTTGGTGTGCCAAGTGGTCTCTTGGGGAGACAACGTGGTAAATAGGGGAGACAATGTCCTCTGGAGGAGTGTCAAGTAGTATTTGGGAGAGCAAACGTCAGGTATTTCTCGGAAACCGGCTGTTTCTGGGAGATAGTAGCAGACTTGGTTGGAAAATGACAGGTGTTTGTGAGAAAGCTGGTATTTTGGGGAAAAAAGGCCGTTTTTTAAAGAATAAGCTGGCATTTCTGGGAGAATATGTCCCATCTTTGGGAGAAAACGGGTGTATGTGGGAGAAAATGTCGTGTATTTGGGAGAAAGCTGGTGTATGTGGGAGAAAAGGCCATTGTGATGGGAGTCAGTGTGATCTTGAGGAGTGGAAAGCAGTATTCTTGAGATGAAACGTGAGGTATTTCTAAGAGTCCTGGTATTTCTGGGAGAAAATGTCTTGTTTTGGAGAGCCAAAGTCCCATTTTGGGGGCAGAAGCTGGTATTTCTGTGACACTGCCATCTTGATGGGGGTAAGTGTGATCTTGAGGAGTGTAAAGCAGCATTTTGGTTAGAAAATGGGAGCTCTTCCTAAGAGCAGTGCTATTTCTGGGAGAAAAGGAGCTCTACTGGGCATAAAAATGGTGTATCTGTGATAAAATGCCACATTTCTGAAAGAAACTGTCCTCTTGCGGAGTGTAATGCTGTATGTTCCGGAGGAAATGGGAAATATTCAGCAGAGTCCTGGTATTTCTGGGAGAAGAGGTCTGATGTGGGGGGGGGAAGGTGATGTATCTGTGAGAAAGCTGGTGTTTCTGGGAGAAAATGCCAGGTATTGGTGAGGAAACAGATGCTAGAGAGGGAAAAGGCCATCCCTTTGGGAGAGAAGTGGTATTTCTGGGAGAAAATGCCCCAAATCGGGGAGTAAGTGTCATCCTGAGGCGTGTCATGGAGTAGATTTGGGAGGAAATGGAGGTGTTTCACAGAGTAGCGGCACTTCTGGGAGAAAATGTCCTCAGTGGGAAAGACAATGTCCTCTTGAGGGAAGAAAACGGGTCTTTCTTACAGCAAATGTCATCCAATTGGGAGAAAATCTCCTCTCTTGGGGAGAAAAGTGGTCTTTCTGAGAGAAGGTGTCCTCTTCTTGGCTGCAAGTGTCCCATTTGGCATTGTCATGGAGGCTTTTTGGGGAGAAAGCGTGTGGCAGTTGTAAGAGAAGGGGTATTTCTGGGAGCAAATCTCCTCTTTTTGGAAGAGAAGGTGAAATTTCCAAGGGAAAAGTGGCATTTCTGGGAGGAAATGACAGAGCTGGGGGAGAAAAGTGGGAACCGGTGGGAAAGAAGATCTTGTACTGGAGAGCAACGGTGGTCTTTTTGGTGTGCCAAGTGGTCTCTTGGGGAGACAACGTGGTAAATAGGGGAGACAATGTCCTCTGGAGGAGTGTCAAGTAGTATTTGGGAGAGCAAACGTCAGGTATTTCTCGGAAACCGGCTGTTTCTGGGAGATAGTAGCAGACTTGGTTGGAAAATGACAGGTGTTTGTGAGAAAGCTGGTATTTTGGGGAAAAAAGGCCGTTTTTTAAAGAATAAGCTGGCATTTCTGGGAGAATATGTCCCATCTTTGGGAGAAAACGGGTGTATGTGGGAGAAAATGTCGTGTATTCGGGAGAAAGCTGGTGTATGTGGGAGAAAAGGCCATTGTGATGGGAGTCAGTGTGATCTTGAGGAGTGGAAAGCAGTATTCTTGAGATGAAACGTGAGGTATTTCTAAGAGTCCTGGTATTTCTGGGAGAAAATGTCTTGTTTTGGAGAGCCAAAGTCCCATTTTGGGGGCAGAAGCTGGTATTTCTGTGACACTGCCATCTTGATGGGGGTAAGTGTGATCTTGAGGAGTGTAAAGCAGCATTTTGGTTAGAAAATGGGAGCTCTTCCTAAGAGCAGTGCTATTTCTGGGAGAAAAGGAGCTCTACTGGGCATAAAAATGGTGTATCTGTGATAAAATGCCACATTTCTGAAAGAAACTGTCCTCTTGCGGAGTGTAATGCTGTATGTTCCGGAGGAAATGGGAAATATTCAGCAGAGTCCTGGTATTTCTGGGAGAAGAGGTCAGATGTGGGGGGGGGAAGGTGATGTATCTGTGAGAAAGCTGGTGTTTCTGGGAGAAAATGCCAGGTATTGGTGAGGAAACAGATGCTAGAGAGGGAAAAGGCCATCCCTTTGGGAGAGAAGTGGTATTTCTGGGAGAAAATGCCCCAAATCGGGGAGTAAGTGTCATCCTGAGGCGTGTCATGGAGTAGATTTGGGAGGAAATGGAGGTGTTTCACAGAGTAGCGGCACTTCTGGGAGAAAATGTCCTCAGTGGGAAAGACAATGTCCTCTTGAGGGAAGAAAACGGGTCTTTCTTACAGCAAATGTCATCCAATTGGGAGAAAATCTCCTCTCTTGGGGAGAAAAGTGGTCTTTCTGAGAGAAGGTGTCCTCTTCTTGGCTGCAAGTGTCCCATTTGGCATTGTCATGGAGGCTTTTTGGGGAGAAAGCGTGTGGCAGTTGTAAGAGAAGGGGTATTTCTGGGAGCAAATCTCCTCTTTTTGGAAGAGAAGGTGAAATTTCCAAGGGAAAAGTGGCATTTCTGGGAGGAAATGACATAGCTGGGGGAGAAAAGTGGGAACCGGTGGGAAAGAAGATCTTGTACTGGAGAGCAACGGTGGTCTTTTTGGTGTGCCAAGTGGTCTCTTGGGGAGACAACGTGGTAAATAGGGGAGACAATGTCCTCTGGAGGAGTGTCAAGTAGTATTTGGGAGAGCAAACGTCAGGTATTTCTCGGAAACCGGCTGTTTCTGGGAGATAGTAGCAGACTTGGTTGGAAAATGACAGGTGTTTGTGAGAAAGCTGGTATTTTGGGAAAAAAAGGCCGTTTTATAAAGAATAAGCTGGCATTTCTGGGAGAATATGTCCCATCTTTGGGAGAAAACGGGTGTATGTGGGAGAAAATGTCGTGTATTTGGGAGAAAGCTGGTGTATGTGGGAGAAAAGGCCATTGTGATGGGAGTCAGTGTGATCTTGAGGAGTGGAAAGCAGTATTCTTGAGATGAAACGTGAGGTATTTCTAAGAGTCCTGGTATTTCTGGGAGAAAATGTCTTGTTTTGGAGAGCCAAAGTCCCATTTTGGGGGCAGAAGCTGGTATTTCTGTGACACTGCCATCTTGATGGGGGTAAGTGTGATCTTGAGGAGTGTAAAGCAGCATTTTGGTTAGAAAATGGGAGCTCTTCCTAAGAGCAGTGCTATTTCTGGGAGAAAAGGAGCTCTACTGGGCATTAAAATGGTGTATCTGTGATAAAATGCCACATTTCTGAAAGAAACTGTCCTCTTGCGGAGTGTAATGCTGTATGTTCCGGAGGAAATGGGAAATATTCAGCAGAGTCCTGGTATTTCTGGGAGAAGAGGTCTGATGTGGGGGGGGGAAGGTGATGTATCTGTGAGAAAGCTGGTGTTTCTGGGAGAAAATGCCAGGTATTGGTGAGGAAACAGATGCTAGAGAGGGAAAAGGCCATCCCTTTGGGAGAGAAGTGGTATTTCTGGGAGAAAATGCCCCAAATCGGGGAGTAAGTGTCATCCTGAGGCGTGTCATGGAGTAGATTTGGGAGGAAATGGAGGTGTTTCACAGAGTAGCGGCACTTCTGGGAGAAAATGTCCTCAGTGGGAAAGACAATGTCCTCTTGAGGGAAGAAAACGGGTCTTTCTTACAGCAAATGTCATCCAATGGGGAGAAAATCTCCTCTCTTGGGGAGAAAAGTGGTCTTTCTGAGAGAAGGTGTCCTCTTCTTGGCTGCAAGTGTCCCATTTGGCATTGTCATGGAGGCTTTTTGGGGAGAAAGCGTGTGGCAGTTGTAAGAGAAGGGGTATTTCTGGGAGCAAATCTCCTCTTTTTGGAAGAGAAGGTGAAATTTCCAAGGGAAAAGTGGCATTTCTGGGAGGAAATGACATAGCTGGGGGAGAAAAGTGGGAACCGGTGGGAAAGAAGATCTTGTACTGGAGAGCAACGGTGGTCTTTTTGGTGTGCCAAGTGGTCTCTTGGGGAGACAACGTGGTAAATAGGGGAGACAATGTCCTCTGGAGGAGTGTCAAGTAGTATTTGGGAGAGCAAACGTCAGGTATTTCTCGGAAACCGGCTGTTTCTGGGAGATAGTAGCAGACTTGGTTGGAAAATGACAGGTGTTTGTGAGAAAGCTGGTATTTTGGGGAAAAAAGGCCGTTTTTTAAAGAATAAGCTGGCATTTCTGGGAGAATATGTCCCATCTTTGGGAGAAAACGGGTGTATGTGGGAGAAAATGTCGTGTATTTGGGAGAAAGCTGGTGTATGTGGGAGAAAAGGCCATTGTGATGGGAGTCAGTGTGATCTTGAGGAGTGGAAAGCAGTATTCTTGAGATGAAACGTGAGGTATTTCTAAGAGTCCTGGTATTTCTGGGAGAAAATGTCTTGTTTTGGAGAGCCAAAGTCCCATTTTGGGGGCAGAAGCTGGTATTTCTGTGACACTGCCATCTTGATGGGGGTAAGTGTGATCTTGAGGAGTGTAAAGCAGCATTTTGGTTAGAAAATGGGAGCTCTTCCTAAGAGCAGTGCTATTTCTGGGAGAAAAGGAGCTCTACTGGGCATAAAAATGGTGTATCTGTGATAAAATGCCACATTTCTGAAAGAAACTGTCCTCTTGCGGAGTGTAATGCTGTATGTTCCGGAGGAAATGGGAAATATTCAGCAGAGTCCTGGTATTTCTGGGAGAAGAGGTCTGATGTGGGGGGGGGAAGGTGATGTATCTGTGAGAAAGCTGGTGTTTCTGGGAGAAAATGCCAGGTATTGGTGAGGAAACAGATGCTAGAGAGGGAAAAGGCCATCCCTTTGGGAGAGAAGTGGTATTTCTGGGAGAAAATGCCCCAAATCGGGGAGTAAGTGTCATCCTGAGGCGTGTCATGGAGTAGATTTGGGAGGAAATGGAGTCGTTTCACAGAGTAGCGGCACTTCTGGGAGAAAATGTCCTCAGTGGGAAAGACAATGTCCTCTTGAGGGAAGAAAACGGGTCTTTCTTACAGCAAATGTCATCCAATTGGGAGAAAATCTCCTCTCTTGGGGAGAAAAGTGGTCTTTCTGAGAGAAGGTGTCCTCTTCTTGGCTGCAAGTGTCCCATTTGGCATTGTCATGGAGGCTTTTTGGGGAGAAAGCGTGTGGCAGTTGTAAGAGAAGGGGTATTTCTGGGAGCAAATCTCCTCTTTTTGGAAGAGAAGGTGAAATTTCCAAGGGAAAAGTGGCATTTCTGGGAGGAAATGACATAGCTGGGGGAGAAAAGTGGGAACCGGTGGGAAAGAAGATCTTGTACTGGAGAGCAACGGTGGTCTTTTTGGTGTGCCAAGTGGTCTCTTGGGGAGACAACGTGGTAAATAGGGGAGACAATGTCCTCTGGAGGAGTGTCAAGTAGTATTTGGGAGAGCAAACGTCAGGTATTTCTCGGAAACCGGCTGTTTCTGGGAGATAGTAGCAGACTTGGTTGGAAAATGACAGGTGTTTGTGAGAAAGCTGGTATTTTGGGGAAAAAAGGCCGTTTTTTAAAGAATAAGCTGGCATTTCTGGGAGAATATGTCCCATCTTTGGGAGAAAACGGGTGTATGTGGGAGAAAATGTCGTGTATTCGGGAGAAAGCTGGTGTATGTGGGAGAAAAGGCCATTGTGATGGGAGTCAGTGTGATCTTGAGGAGTGGAAAGCAGTATTCTTGAGATGAAACGTGAGGTATTTCTAAGAGTCCTGGTATTTCTGGGAGAAAATGTCTTGTTTTGGAGAGCCAAAGTCCCATTTTGGGGGCAGAAGCTGGTATTTCTGTGACACTGCCATCTTGATGGGGGTAAGTGTGATCTTGAGGAGTGTAAAGCAGCATTTTGGTTAGAAAATGGGAGCTCTTCCTAAGAGCAGTGCTATTTCTGGGAGAAAAGGAGCTCTACTGGGCATAAAAATGGTGTATCTGTGATAAAATGCCACATTTCTGAAAGAAACTGTCCTCTTGCGGAGTGTAATGCTGTATGTTCCGGAGGAAATGGGAAATATTCAGCAGAGTCCTGGTATTTCTGGGAGAAGAGGTCTGATGTGGGGGGGGGAAGGTGATGTATCTGTGAGAGAGCTGGTGTTTCTGGGAGAAAATGCCAGGTATTGGTGAGGAAACAGATGCTAGAGAGGGAAAAGGCCATCCCTTTGGGAGAGAAGTGGTATTTCTGGGAGAAAATGCCCCAAATCGGGGAGTAAGTGTCATCCTGAGGCGTGTCATGGAGTAGATTTGGGAGGAAATGGAGGTGTTTCACAGAGTAGCGGCACTTCTGGGAGAAAATGTCCTCAGTGGGAAAGACAATGTCCTCTTGAGGGAAGAAAACGGGTCTTTCTTACAGCAAATGTCATCCAATGGGGAGAAAATCTCCTCTCTTGGGGAGAAAAGTGGTCTTTCTGAGAGAAGGTGTCCTCTTCTTGGCTGCAAGTGTCCCATTTGGCATTGTCATGGAGGCTTTTTGGGGAGAAAGCGTGTGGCAGTTGTAAGAGAAGGGGTATTTCTGGGAGCAAATCTCCTCTTTTTGGAAGAGAAGGTGAAATTTCCAAGGGAAAAGTGGCATTTCTGGGAGGAAATGACATAGCTGGGGGAGAAAAGTGGGAACCGGTGGGAAAGAAGATCTTGTACTGGAGAGCAACGGTGGTCTTTTTGGTGTGCCAAGTGGTCTCTTGGGGAGACAACGTGGTAAATAGGGGAGACAATGTCCTCTGGAGGAGTGTCAAGTAGTATTTGGGAGAGCAAACGTCAGGTATTTCTCGGAAACCGGCTGTTTCTGGGAGATAGTAGCAGACTTGGTTGGAAAATGACAGGTGTTTGTGAGAAAGCTGGTATTTTGGGGAAAAAAGGCCGTTTTTTAAAGAATAAGCTGGCATTTCTGGGAGAATATGTCCCATCTTTGGGAGAAAACGGGTGTATGTGGGAGAAAATGTCGTGTATTTGGGAGAAAGCTGGTGTATGTGGGAGAAAAGGCCATTGTGATGGGAGTCAGTGTGATCTTGAGGAGTGGAAAGCAGTATTCTTGAGATGAAACGTGAGGTATTTCTAAGAGTCCTGGTATTTCTGGGAGAAAATGTCTTGTTTTGGAGAGCCAAAGTCCCATTTTGGGGGCAGAAGCTGGTATTTCTGTGACACTGCCATCTTGATGGGGGTAAGTGTGATCTTGAGGAGTGTAAAGCAGCATTTTGGTTAGAAAATGGGAGCTCTTCCTAAGAGCAGTGCTATTTCTGGGAGAAAAGGAGCTCTACTGGGCATAAAAATGGTGTATCTGTGATAAAATGCCACATTTCTGAAAGAAACTGTCCTCTTGCGGAGTGTAATGCTGTATGTTCCGGAGGAAATGGGAAATATTCAGCAGAGTCCTGGTATTTCTGGGAGAAGAGGTCTGATGTGGGGGGGGGAAGGTGATGTATCTGTGAGAGAGCTGGTGTTTCTGGGAGAAAATGCCAGGTATTGGTGAGGAAACAGATGCTAGAGAGGGAAAAGGCCATCCCTTTGGGAGAGAAGTGGTATTTCTGGGAGAAAATGCCCCAAATCGGGGAGTAAGTGTCATCCTGAGGCGTGTCATGGAGTAGATTTGGGAGGAAATGGAGGTGTTTCACAGAGTAGCGGCACTTCTGGGAGAAAATGTCCTCAGTGGGAAAGACAATGTCCTCTTGAGGGAAGAAAACGGGTCTTTCTTACAGCAAATGTCATCCAATGGGGAGAAAATCTCCTCTCTTGGGGAGAAAAGTGGTCTTTCTGAGAGAAGGTGTCCTCTTCTTGGCTGCAAGTGTCCCATTTGGCATTGTCATGGAGGCTTTTTGGGGAGAAAGCGTGTGGCAGTTGTAAGAGAAGGGGTATTTCTGGGAGCAAATCTCCTCTTTTTGGAAGAGAAGGTGAAATTTCCAAGGGAAAAGTGGCATTTCTGGGAGGAAATGACATAGCTGGGGGAGAAAAGTGGGAACCGGTGGGAAAGAAGATCTTGTACTGGAGAGCAACGGTGGTCTTTTTGGTGTGCCAAGTGGTCTCTTGGGGAGACAACGTGGTAAATAGGGGAGACAATGTCCTCTGGAGGAGTGTCAAGTAGTATTTGGGAGAGCAAACGTCAGGTATTTCTCGGAAACCGGCTGTTTCTGGGAGATAGTAGCAGACTTGGTTGGAAAATGACAGGTGTTTGTGAGAAAGCTGGTATTTTGGGGAAAAAAGGCCGTTTTTTAAAGAATAAGCTGGCATTTCTGGGAGAATATGTCCCATCTTTGGGAGAAAACGGGTGTATGTGGGAGAAAATGTCGTGTATTCGGGAGAAAGCTGGTGTATGTGGGAGAAAAGGCCATTGTGATGGGAGTCAGTGTGATCTTGAGGAGTGGAAAGCAGTATTCTTGAGATGAAACGTGAGGTATTTCTAAGAGTCCTGGTATTTCTGGGAGAAAATGTCTTGTTTTGGAGAGCCAAAGTCCCATTTTGGGGGCAGAAGCTGGTATTTCTGTGACACTGCCATCTTGATGGGGGTAAGTGTGATCTTGAGGAGTGTAAAGCAGCATTTTGGTTAGAAAATGGGAGCTCTTCCTAAGAGCAGTGCTATTTCTGGGAGAAAAGGAGCTCTACTGGGCATAAAAATGGTGTATCTGTGATAAAATGCCACATTTCTGAAAGAAACTGTCCTCTTGCGGAGTGTAATGCTGTATGTTCCGGAGGAAATGGGAAATATTCAGCAGAGTCCTGGTATTTCTGGGAGAAGAGGTCTGATGTGGGGGGGGGAAGGTGATGTATCTGTGAGAAAGCTGGTGTTTCTGGGAGAAAATGCCAGGTATTGGTGAGGAAACAGATGCTAGAGAGGGAAAAGGCCATCCCTTTGGGAGAGAAGTGGTATTTCTGGGAGAAAATGCCCCAAATCGGAGAGTAAGTGTCATCCTGAGGCGTGTCATGGAGTAGATTTGGGAGGAAATGGAGGTGTTTCACAGAGTAGCGGCACTTCTGGGAGAAAATGTCCTCAGTGGGAAAGACAATGTCCTCTTGAGGGAAGAAAACAGGTCTTTCTTACAGCAAATGTCATCCAATTGGGAGAAAATCTCCTCTCTTGGGGAGAAAAGTGGTCTTTCTGAGAGAAGGTGTCCTCTTCTTGGCTGCAAGTGTCCCATTTGGCATTGTCATGGAGGCTTTTTGGGGAGAAAGCGTGTGGCAGTTGTAAGAGAAGGGGTATTTCTGGGAGCAAATCTCCTCTTTTTGGAAGAGAAGGTGAAATTTCCAAGGGAAAAGTGGCATTTCTGGGAGGAAATGACATAGCTGGGGGAGAAAAGTGGGAACCGGTGGGAAAGAAGATCTTGTACTGGAGAGCAACGGTGGTCTTTTTGGTGTGCCAAGTGGTCTCTTGGGGAGACAACATGGTAAATAGGGGAGACAATGTCCTCTGGAGGAGTGTCAAGTAGTATTTGGGAGAGCAAACGTCAGGTATTTCTCGGAAACCGGCTGTTTCTGGGAGATAGTAGCAGACTTGGTTGGAAAATGACAGGTGTTTGTGAGAAAGCTGGTATTTTGGGGAAAAAAGGCCGTTTTTTAAAGAATAAGCTGGCATTTCTGGGAGAATATGTCCCATCTTTGGGAGAAAACGGGTGTATGTGGGAGAAAATGTCGTGTATTTGGGAGAAAGCTGGTGTATGTGGGAGAAAAGGCCATTGTGATGGGAGTCAGTGTGATCTTGAGGAGTGGAAAGCAGTATTCTTGAGATGAAACGTGAGGTATTTCTAAGAGTCCTGGTATTTCTGGGAGAAAATGTCTTGTTTTGGAGAGCCAAAGTCCCATTTTGGGGGCAGAAGCTGGTATTTCTGTGACACTGCCATCTTGATGGGGGTAAGTGTGATCTTGAGGAGTGTAAAGCAGCATTTTGGTTAGAAAATGGGAGCTCTTCCTAAGAGCAGTGCTATTTCTGGGAGAAAAGGAGCTCTACTGGGCATTAAAATGGTGTATCTGTGATAAAATGCCACATTTCTGAAAGAAACTGTCCTCTTGCGGAGTGTAATGCTGTATGTTCCGGAGGAAATGGGAAATATTCAGCAGAGTCCTGGTATTTCTGGGAGAAGAGGTCTGATGTGGGGGGGGGAAGGTGATGTATCTGTGAGAAAGCTGGTGTTTCTGGGAGAAAATGCCAGGTATTGGTGAGGAAACAGATGCTAGAGAGGGAAAAGGCCATCCCTTTGGGAGAGAAGTGGTATTTCTGGGAGAAAATGCCCCAAATCGGGGAGTAAGTGTCATCCTGAGGCGTGTCATGGAGTAGATTTGGGAGGAAATGGAGGTGTTTCACAGAGTAGCGGCACTTCTGGGAGAAAATGTCCTCAGTGGGAAAGACAATGTCCTCTTGAGGGAAGAAAACGGGTCTTTCTTACAGCAAATGTCATCCAATTGGGAGAAAATCTCCTCTCTTGGGGAGAAAAGTGGTCTTTCTGAGAGAAGGTGTCCTCTTCTTGGCTGCAAGTGTCCCATTTGGCATTGTCATGGAGGCTTTTTGGGGAGAAAGCGTGTGGCAGTTGTAAGAGAAGGGGTATTTCTGGGAGCAAATCTCCTCTTTTTGGAAGAGAAGGTGAAATTTCCAAGGGAAAAGTGGCATTTCTGGGAGGAAATGACATAGCTGGGGGAGAAAAGTGGGAACCGGTGGGAAAGAAGATCTTGTACTGGAGAGCAACGGTGGTCTTTTTGGTGTGCCAAGTGGTCTCTTGGGGAGACAACGTGGTAAATAGGGGAGACAATGTCCTCTGGAGGAGTGTCAAGTAGTATTTGGGAGAGCAAACGTCAGGTATTTCTCGGAAACCGGCTGTTTCTGGGAGATAGTAGCAGACTTGGTTGGAAAATGACAGGTGTTTGTGAGAAAGCTGGTATTTTGGGGAAAAAAGGCCGTTTTTTAAAGAATAAGCTGGCATTTCTGGGAGAATATGTCCCATCTTTGGGAGAAAACGGGTGTATGTGGGAGAAAATGTCGTGTATTTGGGAGAAAGCTGGTGTATGTGGGAGAAAAGGCCATTGTGATGGGAGTCAGTGTGATCTTGAGGAGTGGAAAGCAGTATTCTTGAGATGAAACGTGAGGTATTTCTAAGAGTCCTGGTATTTCTGGGAGAAAATGTCTTGTTTTGGAGAGCCAAAGTCCCATTTTGGGGGCAGAAGCTGGTATTTCTGTGACACTGCCATCTTGATGGGGGTAAGTGTGATCTTGAGGAGTGTAAAGCAGCATTTTGGTTAGAAAATGGGAGCTCTTCCTAAGAGCAGTGCTATTTCTGGGAGAAAAGGAGCTCTACTGGGCATAAAAATGGTGTATCTGTGATAAAATGCCACATTTCTGAAAGAAACTGTCCTCTTGCGGAGTGTAATGCTGTATGTTCCGGAGGAAATGGGAAATATTCAGCAGAGTCCTGGTATTTCTGGGAGAAGAGGTCTGATGTGGGGGGGGGAAGGTGATGTATCTGTGAGAAAGCTGGTGTTTCTGGGAGAAAATGCCAGGTATTGGTGAGGAAACAGATGCTAGAGAGGGAAAAGGCCATCCCTTTGGGAGAGAAGTGGTATTTCTGGGAGAAAATGCCCCAAATCGGAGAGTAAGTGTCATCCTGAGGCGTGTCATGGAGTAGATTTGGGAGGAAATGGAGGTGTTTCACAGAGTAGCGGCACTTCTGGGAGAAAATGTCCTCAGTGGGAAAGACAATGTCCTCTTGAGGGAAGAAAACAGGTCTTTCTTACAGCAAATGTCATCCAATTGGGAGAAAATCTCCTCTCTTGGGGAGAAAAGTGGTCTTTCTGAGAGAAGGTGTCCTCTTCTTGGCTGCAAGTGTCCCATTTGGCATTGTCATGGAGGCTTTTTGGGGAGAAAGCGTGTGGCAGTTGTAAGAGAAGGGGTATTTCTGGGAGCAAATCTCCTCTTTTTGGAAGAGAAGGTGAAATTTCCAAGGGAAAAGTGGCATTTCTGGGAGGAAATGACAGAGCTGGGGGAGAAAAGTGGGAACCGGTGGGAAAGAAGATCTTGTACTGGAGAGCAACGGTGGTCTTTTTGGTGTGCCAAGTGGTCTCTTGGGGAGACAACGTGGTAAATAGGGGAGACAATGTCCTCTGGAGGAGTGTCAAGTAGTATTTGGGAGAGCAAACGTCAGGTATTTCTCGGAAACCGGCTGTTTCTGGGAGATAGTAGCAGACTTGGTTGGAAAATGACAGGTGTTTGTGAGAAAGCTGGTATTTTGGGGAAAAAAGGCCGTTTTTTAAAGAATAAGCTGGCATTTCTGGGAGAATATGTCCCATCTTTGGGAGAAAACGGGTGTATGTGGGAGAAAATGTCGTGTATTTGGGAGAAAGCTGGTGTATGTGGGAGAAAAGGCCATTGTGATGGGAGTCAGTGTGATCTTGAGGAGTGGAAAGCAGTATTCTTGAGATGAAACGTGAGGTATTTCTAAGAGTCCTGGTATTTCTGGGAGAAAATGTCTTGTTTTGGAGAGCCAAAGTCCCATTTTGGGGGCAGAAGCTGGTATTTCTGTGACACTGCCATCTTGATGGGGGTAAGTGTGATCTTGAGGAGTGTAAAGCAGCATTTTGGTTAGAAAATGGGAGCTCTTCCTAAGAGCAGTGCTATTTCTGGGAGAAAAGGAGCTCTACTGGGCATAAAAATGGTGTATCTGTGATAAAATGCCACATTTCTGAAAGAAACTGTCCTCTTGCGGAGTGTAATGCTGTATGTTCCGGAGGAAATGGGAAATATTCAGCAGAGTCCTGGTATTTCTGGGAGAAGAGGTCTGATGTGGGGGGGGGAAGGTGATGTATCTGTGAGAGAGCTGGTGTTTCTGGGAGAAAATGCCAGGTATTGGTGAGGAAACAGATGCTAGAGAGGGAAAAGGCCATCCCTTTGGGAGAGAAGTGGTATTTCTGGGAGAAAATGCCCCAAATCGGAGAGTAAGTGTCATCCTGAGGCGTGTCATGGAGTAGATTTGGGAGGAAATGGAGGTGTTTCACAGAGTAGCGGCACTTCTGGGAGAAAATGTCCTCAGTGGGAAAGACAATGTCCTCTTGAGGGAAGAAAACGGGTCTTTCTTACAGCAAATGTCATCCAATTGGGAGAAAATCTCCTCTCTTGGGGAGAAAAGTGGTCTTTCTGAGAGAAGGTGTCCTCTTCTTGGCTGCAAGTGTCCCATTTGGCATTGTCATGGAGGCTTTTTGGGGAGAAAGCGTGTGGCAGTTGTAAGAGAAGGGGTATTTCTGGGAGCAAATCTCCTCTTTTTGGAAGAGAAGGTGAAATTTCCAAGGGAAAAGTGGCATTTCTGGGAGGAAATGACATAGCTGGGGGAGAAAAGTGGGAACCGGTGGGAAAGAAGATCTTGTACTGGAGAGCAACGGTGGTCTTTTTGGTGTGCCAAGTGGTCTCTTGGGGAGACAACGTGGTAAATAGGGGAGACAATGTCCTCTGGAGGAGTGTCAAGTAGTATTTGGGAGAGCAAACGTCAGGTATTTCTCGGAAACCGGCTGTTTCTGGGAGATAGTAGCAGACTTGGTTGGAAAATGACAGGTGTTTGTGAGAAAGCTGGTATTTTGGGGAAAAAAGGCCGTTTTTTAAAGAATAAGCTGGCATTTCTGGGAGAATATGTCCCATCTTTGGGAGAAAACGGGTGTATGTGGGAGAAAATGTCGTGTATTTGGGAGAAAGCTGGTGTATGTGGGAGAAAAGGCCATTGTGATGGGAGTCAGTGTGATCTTGAGGAGTGGAAAGCAGTATTCTTGAGATGAAACGTGAGGTATTTCTAAGAGTCCTGGTATTTCTGGGAGAAAATGTCTTGTTTTGGAGAGCCAAAGTCCCATTTTGGGGGCAGAAGCTGGTATTTCTGTGACACTGCCATCTTGATGGGGGTAAGTGTGATCTTGAGGAGTGTAAAGCAGCATTTTGGTTAGAAAATGGGAGCTCTTCCTAAGAGCAGTGCTATTTCTGGGAGAAAAGGAGCTCTACTGGGCATAAAAATGGTGTATCTGTGATAAAATGCCACATTTCTGAAAGAAACTGTCCTCTTGCGGAGTGTAATGCTGTATGTTCCGGAGGAAATGGGAAATATTCAGCAGAGTCCTGGTATTTCTGGGAGAAGAGGTCTGATGTGGGGGGGGGAAGGTGATGTATCTGTGAGAAAGCTGGTGTTTCTGGGAGAAAATGCCAGGTATTGGTGAGGAAACAGATGCTAGAGAGGGAAAAGGCCATCCCTTTGGGAGAGAAGTGGTATTTCTGGGAGAAAATGCCCCAAATCGGGGAGTAAGTGTCATCCTGAGGCGTGTCATGGAGTAGATTTGGGAGGAAATGGAGGTGTTTCACAGAGTAGCGGCACTTCTGGGAGAAAATGTCCTCAGTGGGAAAGACAATGTCCTCTTGAGGGAAGAAAACAGGTCTTTCTTACAGCAAATGTCATCCAATGGGGAGAAAATCTCCTCTCTTGGGGAGAAAAGTGGTCTTTCTGAGAGAAGGTGTCCTCTTCTTGGCTGCAAGTGTCCCATTTGGCATTGTCATGGAGGCTTTTTGGGGAGAAAGCGTGTGGCAGTTGTAAGAGAAGGGGTATTTCTGGGAGCAAATCTCCTCTTTTTGGAAGAGAAGGTGAAATTTCCAAGGGAAAAGTGGCATTTCTGGGAGGAAATGACAGAGCTGGGGGAGAAAAGTGGGAACCGGTGGGAAAGAAGATCTTGTACTGGAGAGCAACGGTGGTCTTTTTGGTGTGCCAAGTGGTCTCTTGGGGAGACAACGTGGTAAATAGGGGAGACAATGTCCTCTGGAGGAGTGTCAAGTAGTATTTGGGAGAGCAAACGTCAGGTATTTCTCGGAAACCGGCTGTTTCTGGGAGATAGTAGCAGACTTGGTTGGAAAATGACAGGTGTTTGTGAGAAAGCTGGTATTTTGGGGAAAAAAGGCCGTTTTTTAAAGAATAAGCTGGCATTTCTGGGAGAATATGTCCCATCTTTGGGAGAAAACGGGTGTATGTGGGAGAAAATGTCGTGTATTTGGGAGAAAGCTGGTGTATGTGGGAGAAAAGGCCATTGTGATGGGAGTCAGTGTGATCTTGAGGAGTGGAAAGCAGTATTCTTGAGATGAAACGTGAGGTATTTCTAAGAGTCCTGGTATTTCTGGGAGAAAATGTCTTGTTTTGGAGAGCCAAAGTCCCATTTTGGGGGCAGAAGCTGGTATTTCTGTGACACTGCCATCTTGATGGGGGTAAGTGTGATCTTGAGGAGTGTAAAGCAGCATTTTGGTTAGAAAATGGGAGCTCTTCCTAAGAGCAGTGCTATTTCTGGGAGAAAAGGAGCTCTACTGGGCATAAAAATGGTGTATCTGTGATAAAATGCCACATTTCTGAAAGAAACTGTCCTCTTGCGGAGTGTAATGCTGTATGTTCCGGAGGAAATGGGAAATATTCAGCAGAGTCCTGGTATTTCTGGGAGAAGAGGTCTGATGTGGGGGGGGGAAGGTGATGTATCTGTGAGAGAGCTGGTGTTTCTGGGAGAAAATGCCAGGTATTGGTGAGGAAACAGATGCTAGAGAGGGAAAAGGCCATCCCTTTGGGAGAGAAGTGGTATTTCTGGGAGAAAATGCCCCAAATCGGGGAGTAAGTGTCATCCTGAGGCGTGTCATGGAGTAGATTTGGGAGGAAATGGAGGTGTTTCACAGAGTAGCGGCACTTCTGGGAGAAAATGTCCTCAGTGGGAAAGACAATGTCCTCTTGAGGGAAGAAAACGGGTCTTTCTTACAGCAAATGTCATCCAATTGGGAGAAAATCTCCTCTCTTGGGGAGAAAAGTGGTCTTTCTGAGAGAAGGTGTCCTCTTCTTGGCTGCAAGTGTCCCATTTGGCATTGTCATGGAGGCTTTTTGGGGAGAAAGCGTGTGGCAGTTGTAAGAGAAGGGGTATTTCTGGGAGCAAATCTCCTCTTTTTGGAAGAGAAGGTGAAATTTCCAAGGGAAAAGTGGCATTTCTGGGAGGAAATGACATAGCTGGGGGAGAAAAGTGGGAACCGGTGGGAAAGAAGATCTTGTACTGGAGAGCAACGGTGGTCTTTTTGGTGTGCCAAGTGGTCTCTTGGGGAGACAACGTGGTAAATAGGGGAGACAATGTCCTCTGGAGGAGTGTCAAGTAGTATTTGGGAGAGCAAACGTCAGGTATTTCTCGGAAACCGGCTGTTTCTGGGAGATAGTAGCAGACTTGGTTGGAAAATGACAGGTGTTTGTGAGAAAGCTGGTATTTTGGGGAAAAAAGGCCGTTTTTTAAAGAATAAGCTGGCATTTCTGGGAGAATATGTCCCATCTTTGGGAGAAAACGGGTGTATGTGGGAGAAAATGTCGTGTATTTGGGAGAAAGCTGGTGTATGTGGGAGAAAAGGCCATTGTGATGGGAGTCAGTGTGATCTTGAGGAGTGGAAAGCAGTATTCTTGAGATGAAACGTGAGGTATTTCTAAGAGTCCTGGTATTTCTGGGAGAAAATGTCTTGTTTTGGAGAGCCAAAGTCCCATTTTGGGGGCAGAAGCTGGTATTTCTGTGACACTGCCATCTTGATGGGGGTAAGTGTGATCTTGAGGAGTGTAAAGCAGCATTTTGGTTAGAAAATGGGAGCTCTTCCTAAGAGCAGTGCTATTTCTGGGAGAAAAGGAGCTCTACTGGGCATAAAAATGGTGTATCTGTGATAAAATGCCACATTTCTGAAAGAAACTGTCCTCTTGCGGAGTGTAATGCTGTATGTTCCGGAGGAAATGGGAAATATTCAGCAGAGTCCTGGTATTTCTGGGAGAAGAGGTCTGATGTGGGGGGGGGAAGGTGATGTATCTGTGAGAGAGCTGGTGTTTCTGGGAGAAAATGCCAGGTATTGGTGAGGAAACAGATGCTAGAGAGGGAAAAGGCCATCCCTTTGGGAGAGAAGTGGTATTTCTGGGAGAAAATGCCCCAAATCGGGGAGTAAGTGTCATCCTGAGGCGTGTCATGGAGTAGATTTGGGAGGAAATGGAGGTGTTTCACAGAGTAGCGGCACTTCTGGGAGAAAATGTCCTCAGTGGGAAAGACAATGTCCTCTTGAGGGAAGAAAACGGGTCTTTCTTACAGCAAATGTCATCCAATGGGGAGAAAATCTCCTCTCTTGGGGAGAAAAGTGGTCTTTCTGAGAGAAGGTGTCCTCTTCTTGGCTGCAAGTGTCCCATTTGGCATTGTCATGGAGGCTTTTTGGGGAGAAAGCGTGTGGCAGTTGTAAGAGAAGGGGTATTTCTGGGAGCAAATCTCCTCTTTTTGGAAGAGAAGGTGAAATTTCCAAGGGAAAAGTGGCATTTCTGGGAGGAAATGACATAGCTGGGGGAGAAAAGTGGGAACCGGTGGGAAAGAAGATCTTGTACTGGAGAGCAACGGTGGTCTTTTTGGTGTGCCAAGTGGTCTCTTGGGGAGACAACGTGGTAAATAGGGGAGACAATGTCCTCTGGAGGAGTGTCAAGTAGTATTTGGGAGAGCAAACGTCAGGTATTTCTCGGAAACCGGCTGTTTCTGGGAGATAGTAGCAGACTTGGTTGGAAAATGACAGGTGTTTGTGAGAAAGCTGGTATTTTGGGGAAAAAAGGCCGTTTTTTAAAGAATAAGCTGGCATTTCTGGGAGAATATGTCCCATCTTTGGGAGAAAACGGGTGTATGTGGGAGAAAATGTCGTGTATTTGGGAGAAAGCTGGTGTATGTGGGAGAAAAGGCCATTGTGATGGGAGTCAGTGTGATCTTGAGGAGTGGAAAGCAGTATTCTTGAGATGAAACGTGAGGTATTTCTAAGAGTCCTGGTATTTCTGGGAGAAAATGTCTTGTTTTGGAGAGCCAAAGTCCCATTTTGGGGGCAGAAGCTGGTATTTCTGTGACACTGCCATCTTGATGGGGGTAAGTGTGATCTTGAGGAGTGTAAAGCAGCATTTTGGTTAGAAAATGGGAGCTCTTCCTAAGAGCAGTGCTATTTCTGGGAGAAAAGGAGCTCTACTGGGCATAAAAATGGTGTATCTGTGATAAAATGCCACATTTCTGAAAGAAACTGTCCTCTTGCGGAGTGTAATGCTGTATGTTCCGGAGGAAATGGGAAATATTCAGCAGAGTCCTGGTATTTCTGGGAGAAGAGGTCTGATGTGGGGGGGGGAAGGTGATGTATCTGTGAGAAAGCTGGTGTTTCTGGGAGAAAATGCCAGGTATTGGTGAGGAAACAGATGCTAGAGAGGGAAAAGGCCATCCCTTTGGGAGAGAAGTGGTATTTCTGGGAGAAAATGCCCCAAATCGGGGAGTAAGTGTCATCCTGAGGCGTGTCATGGAGTAGATTTGGGAGGAAATGGAGTCGTTTCACAGAGTAGCGGCACTTCTGGGAGAAAATGTCCTCAGTGGGAAAGACAATGTCCTCTTGAGGGAAGAAAACGGGTCTTTCTTACAGCAAATGTCATCCAATTGGGAGAAAATCTCCTCTCTTGGGGAGAAAAGTGGTCTTTCTGAGAGAAGGTGTCCTCTTCTTGGCTGCAAGTGTCCCATTTGGCATTGTCATGGAGGCTTTTTGGGGAGAAAGCGTGTGGCAGTTGTAAGAGAAGGGGTATTTCTGGGAGCAAATCTCCTCTTTTTGGAAGAGAAGGTGAAATTTCCAAGGGAAAAGTGGCATTTCTGGGAGGAAATGACATAGCTGGGGGAGAAAAGTGGGAACCGGTGGGAAAGAAGATCTTGTACTGGAGAGCAACGGTGGTCTTTTTGGTGTGCCAAGTGGTCTCTTGGGGAGACAACGTGGTAAATAGGGGAGACAATGTCCTCTGGAGGAGTGTCAAGTAGTATTTGGGAGAGCAAACGTCAGGTATTTCTCGGAAACCGGCTGTTTCTGGGAGATAGTAGCAGACTTGGTTGGAAAATGACAGGTGTTTGTGAGAAAGCTGGTATTTTGGGGAAAAAAGGCCGTTTTTTAAAGAATAAGCTGGCATTTCTGGGAGAATATGTCCCATCTTTGGGAGAAAACGGGTGTATGTGGGAGAAAATGTCGTGTATTTGGGAGAAAGCTGGTGTATGTGGGAGAAAAGGCCATTGTGATGGGAGTCAGTGTGATCTTGAGGAGTGGAAAGCAGTATTCTTGAGATGAAACGTGAGGTATTTCTAAGAGTCCTGGTATTTCTGGGAGAAAATGTCTTGTTTTGGAGAGCCAAAGTCCCATTTTGGGGGCAGAAGCTGGTATTTCTGTGACACTGCCATCTTGATGGGGGTAAGTGTGATCTTGAGGAGTGTAAAGCAGCATTTTGGTTAGAAAATGGGAGCTCTTCCTAAGAGCAGTGCTATTTCTGGGAGAAAAGGAGCTCTACTGGGCATAAAAATGGTGTATCTGTGATAAAATGCCACATTTCTGAAAGAAACTGTCCTCTTGCGGAGTGTAATGCAAGTATTATGTCCTAAATGGAGTCTAGGTCCCCAGCACTATTTCTCTCTCTATTTGATCCCTAAAAACAACTGTTCTCTTGCCAAAGATTTTGCATCGTTAAATCTCCTTTCTGAAACAATGAATATTGTGTAGTTGCAGGCCACTTTTTCAAACCTGTGGACATTCCCTTTGCTTCTACTTCTTTAAGCAACCTGCAGTTGCAATACACTTTTGCAGTACAGTCTTGAACCTCTTTATTCCCTGTTTTTCAGTCACCATGGGCTGTGTCTGTGCTGTCTTTGTAACCAGGACCAGGGAATGACCTCTTTTCTCCCAGTCAGTTTTCTCAACACATCTACTGGTGTGGATGAAGCAAGCAAAGGCAACAAGAAAAGCAAATACAATTATACTAGCAAGCAGGAGTATCATTTATTATAGATGATAATCACATGTTGGTTTGTCACTAGGTGTGTTTAATCAACAACTTTCTTTTTGAAATAAGAGTGAAGATAAAAGAAAAGTTCAAATAGGATACCTACATGTCTCGTTTTCATTAAAGATTAGATCTGCTACAACACGATGAACTGAGGATAATATAATGTAACGTCCAAACACTTTTTTTCAAGTAATGTTAACACTGAATGAAAGGTATACAGGCTTCAATGAAATTAGGCAGCTGAGGCCTAGTTGAATGCTATTTGTTGTTGAATGGTATTTGTGACAGTGTTGAAAGAAATGGCTGATGTTATTGTAAAGTTACTGTCTGTCATCTATGAAAAACGGTGTTCTGCACAGGTCTGTGAGTGTTAGAAATGGGCTTTCTTGAAGAGCTGTCTTTATGGAAAAGGAGGCATTGCTTGCAAACTGGTAAATTGGGGAAAAAAAAAAAAAAAAAAAAGTAACATTTCTGATTTCCAATTTAGTTATTAGAAAATCCCCATCATCTCTCTTTATATTATATGAATACTCCATGGTGTCCTTGGGATGACAAGATGCCTGTACTGCTATTTAGATATGCACAAATACAACAAATCCATGGGCAGATCTTTCCCCTACTGCATTTTTTTAATGTATTTCTTTATTGCTAAACTAAAAGGAAAATAATAGTAGAAAAAATTCAATCACCTTAATCAGCACATGCAAGTCTTAAAAATCTTTTTCTTGCTCTGTAATACTGAAAAGACCTGATGGGAAATGTTACCTTCCAAATTTTGCTCTGTGTATATGCATTTCCTATTTAAACCCTCACTCAGCAAGAGAAGGAAAAACACTTCTCAGTTTCAGTGTAAGTGCCCCATGGAATTTTCTACAGGAAAAATATCACTTTAGATCTGTCAGACAATAACATTTTATTACCTCAAGGATGTTATCTGAACCTGAGGTCTAATATCTAAATGAACTGCAGTTCAGATTATTTGAGATTTAGCAGAAAGACAGAGGGATGGAAAGTTTCATAGAAAGATTCTATGGGGAGAAGTCTCATTCATTTATTGTGGATAAATATGATGAAAAGGTATTCATATACCAAGTTTTAATAACTGTATGGTTAACAGGAGGAACAGTAGACAGCTTTGAGCAGTAGCTGACATACAGAACAGGAGAGTTGGAAGAGTAATATTTCCAAGAAGATTAATTTAATTTAAAGGCAGAATGTTTTTTGGCTATTGGAAAGTTCTCTGTTGTGTTGAGCAAAAGGATAGATATACTGGCTGAAAATAAACCTGTAAAAGTGAGGTAATGCATTTACTAAAACAACAATAATTGCTATATCAGGATGGATCATATATTAAAGGCAATAAAACTCTGATTAATAGCTGTCAGGTTATTTCTTTATTTTCTCAAATATTTATTTGAGCGCAACATACTATAAATACTTTAAAGAAAATGTTTATCTTATATTTGTACATGATTGCACTCAGTAATACATGGAAGAGCAGCCACTGAAGTGGGAGGATCATAAGCCCAATGTATGTGAAGAGAGAGAGCAATAAATTTGATTCTTCTCAGCATTTTTCTGTTACAGGTTTTGAGAAACTTGTTAGATTTTAGTACCTGCAAATGTAAATGAAACCAACATAAAATACCATACATAACCTTATTACTTTAAATAACATAGAAAATATGGATTGGAAGACTCGTGTGCATGTTCTTTTTTTCTGTCTTAGACCTGAATAAAGCTGTAAAGAAGAAATTAATGCTCTAGTAAGTCACTGTCAACTCTTGCAAGTCCATTTGGGAGAAAATTTGACACTCCATTTTTTTTTTCTTGTTGTCCTTCTATCTCCTACTCTCCTTTCTGTGTATGTTTATTATTTGCCTCATTTCTGTGAAAACAAATCAGGCTCCATTAATAAAAGCAAAAACTGTTTAAGGCCATCCATCTTACTCTTTCTCCTCAAAGGTTTGCTGCCACTTGTTCTATCACAGAGGACTGCAAAACTTTTTTGCTCCACATTGTTACCCTCTAAAGATAAAATGAATAAATTGCTTAAGAAGATGTTGAAAGACTCTTAATGGTGCATTTATGATCATAACATACGTATTTGTGAGACCTAAGGATTTTTATTCATTCTATTTTTGTTCAATGTAAAATCAAGATTAACTTCTTAGATTTTCTGGACATCCTCGTTGTATAAATTTAATTTTTTACTCCTTTTCCTTGTACAACTTCTGAAATCTGACAGTAAGAACATTTTTATTTTTGTCTCAAACCTCTTTTTTATTCTTTGTCCATCTATTTTTTTTTTCCCCCTATGATGCTTCTTATAACTTTACCAATTACTTTGTGTTCCATTTCATTACGTTATTTATTTTTGCTTTTTCTTTAGGGCAGGATATGTCTACTGCTATGCATCTGCACAGTTCCTACAATGGAGCTTTGATCCTGGTTGGATTGCTTAAGTGCCATTAACATAAACGTGGTTAACAAAAATAGTAGTTTCAGCTTAGTATTTTTCATGCTAAATCAGGTTCAAAACTAGAAGAATAAAAGTTTTTTTGTAAGAAACATAAACATCCATGTTGATTTCATAAGTGAAACTGATTCTGTTTTTGAAGAGCGGAAGAAATTTAAATAATTCATCTGAGAGCAAAGTTCACTTCTGTTTCTATATTCTCAGAAGTGAATCATCAGATTAAACTAGCATGCCACAGTTTAGTGGTAAACCTCTAACACTACCAAATCTACATATGTAGATTTTGCTTTAATGTCACAGGCAACAGAATGTAATCAACTAACAAACAAAACAAGCAAACAGAAAATTCACATCCAAATAAACCAGAAAGAGGAGTTTATAGACACTCTACAGAACTGTTAGCTGTGCTATGCTTTTCAAAAGCTGGAATTTGTCCTACAGACATCTCAGAAGTTGCACATCTGTCCAAGAAGAATCATTGCACTTTATTTCTACTGTACATGTTTATCTTATATCTTATTCTTCATTACTGTTATGTACTATGCAAAATACATAAAGAAAAAAAGCAGTAATCAAACTATACATAGTGTGAGCAGGGCTTTGTGAAGGCTGCAGTACTGTACAGAAGAAAGCCTTGAACAGATCTATCTCAAATTCAGGGTAATAATACATTTATTTCCTACCCACATTGCTCATGTAATCCACCAACTATTTTAGGAACGCCTAGATTCTTAAAAATACAGAAATTAAAGTGATTTCCTGATCAACCCTTACAGAAAGACACAAGTTTAAACATGAAAGCAACTATGAATGCTTTGGAGAGAAAAAAATAGAATGTAATGTTAATAATCCCTGTAATGTTAATAAGCTAAATAACAGTTTCAAAGTTTAGTATCTTGATGCTTTACGGAGCTCCCATAAAATGGCTCTGAGCCTTCCCTTTCTAATGATTTTGCACACCCACGCAACTTGCTCTGTGGGGATGGAAGATAACAGGATTTAGATCCTTGACACACTGCAATTGATTTAACAATAAATATTGTCCATCCTAGTTTTGGGTTACTATAAGATGAAAGCAAAAATGTATATACTGATCTACTGGTTTTCTTTTAAAAAACATTCACCTGATGCTGAAGGCTAATTCTGTAAAGCTGAAACTTAAATCCCAGCAGAAACAGGTTCCCAGATATTAAAAACAAACAAACAAACAAACAAACAAAAAATCATAAAAGTATGTATAATGAAATCTTTAGGCATGTGACAAACTTTGTTTTATATATTATATGATTTCAGAACATCTGTCACACACACTCACAAACTTTCCTTAGAAGGAGAAGCAGAAGTTTAGATGATGATAAAGTTATGTTCTTACCACATTAGAAGGTTCCAATTTCTTCCTTCTAGCAAGGTCAGTGATATTATTGCCATTGTAGTTGATGCTCTCCATACAGCCTTTGAAATTTTTTTCTGCTGTTAGAACTTGGCTTCCCAGAAAAAGGCATGCCTCCAAAGGTTATCTTTGAATGTATCAGAAAATGAAAGACAGTTACTGGAGGACAAGGGCTTAGAATTTTTGCTTACTAGAAAAAGAAAGTATCAAACAAGTACTGGAAAAGTAGGAAAAAGTTAAGTTTCAAGGACATTTCCATCAGAAAGAATGGAAATGAAGAAAGAACGGAGCCCCCAGGCTGGTTGTTGAGTGAGAATTACTGCTTACCCAGCATCCATTTGCTTCATCAAATGTCCCCCATCTGCTCACAGAAACCTCTCTAAGATGCTTTTCTGAAGAATATTTGGCAGCATGTTTCCCAGGGCTGATGCCTAGAGGAGAGGGTTACATGGAGACTTGCTGTCTATCTTGATGGCAAACCCCTCCTAAGTAGGAATCCAGAGCTGGTGACTCACTTTGTAGTCTTGTATAGGTCTGGGGCAAGACAACATTATGGCAGTGGGGAGATATTCATGGTCAGGCTGGACAGGCCTCTGAGGTCTCTGACCTCTGTGGGTGTCCCTGTTCATTACTGGGGAACTGGACTCAATGGTCTGTAAGAGTCCCTTCCAACTCAAAAAAAAATTCTATGATTCTATGATTCTATGAATATTCCTGGTTTTATTACAAGTACAAATACTGATAAAGCCTACATTCAAATTGTTTATTCCTTGCTTTTGGAGAAGCTAAAACACTAGCACTAAGAGTTTTAATCAACGTAGATAATAGCTTGTCAGTTGTTATGCACAGTGGTACGTGCACCCAGTTTGAAATTTCAGTGCCATTAATGTTTTTAATTTTTTAAGTGATATGACACAGTACATGCAATCAACAATAATGAACATACCATGGTTCAGGACCCCTGATCTCTCAGCTAGTAATTTAAAATATTTTCACGTGTAGAGACAAGACAAGTATTATGTCCTAAATGGAGTCTAGGTCCCCAGCACTATTTCTCTCTCTATTTGATCCCTAAAAACAACTGTTTTCTTGCCAAAGATTTTGCATCGTTAAATCTCCTTTCTGAAACAATGAATATCGTGTAGTTGCAGGCCACTTTTTCAAACCTGTGGACATTCCCTTTGCTTCTACTTCTTTAAGCAACCTGCAGTTGCAATACACTTTTGCAGTACAGTCTTGAACCTCTTTATTCCTTGTTTTTCAGTCACCATGGGCTGTGTCTGTGCTGTCTTTGTAACCAGGACCAGGGAATGACCTCTTTTCTCCCAGTCAGTTTTCTCAACACATCTACTGGTGTGGATGAAGCAAGCAAAGGCAACAAGAAAAGCAAATACAATTATACTAGCAAGCAGGAGTATCATTTATTATAGATGATAATCACATGTTGGTTTGTCACTAGGTGTGTTTAATCAACAACTTTCTTTTTGAAATAAGAGTGAAGATAAAAGAAAAGTTCAAATAGGATTCCTACATGTCTCGTTTTCATTAAAGATTAGATCTGCTACAACACGATGAACTGAGGATAATATAATGTAACGTCCAAACACTTTTTTTCAAGTAATGTTAACACTGAATGAAAGGTATACAGGCTTCAATGAAATTAGGCAGTTGAGGCCTAGTTGAATGCTATTTGTTGTTGAATGGTATTTGTGACAGTGTTGAAAGAAATGGCTGATGTTATTGTAAAGTTACTGTCTGTCATCTATGAAAAACGGTGTTCTGCACAGGTCTGTGAGTGTTAGAAATGGGCTTTCTTGAAGAGCTGTCTTTATGGAAAAGGAGGCATTGCTTGCAAACTGGTAAATTGGGAAAAAAAAAAAAAAAAAAAAAAGTAACATTTCTGATTTCCAATTTAGTTATTAGAAAATCCCCATCATCTCTCTTTATATTATATGAATACTCCATGGTGTCCTTGGGATGACAAGATGCCTGTACTGCTATTTAGATATGCACAAATACAACAAATCCATGGGCAGATCTTTCCCCTACTGCATTTTTTTAATGTATTTCTTTATTGCTAAACTGAAAGGAAAATAATAGTAGAAAAAATTCAATCACCTTAATCAGCACATGCAAGTCTTAAAAATCTTTTTCTTGCTCTGTAATACTGAAAAGACCTGATGGGAAATGTTACCTTCCAAATTTTGCTCTGTGTATATGCATTTCCTATTTAAACCCTCACTCAGCAAGAGAAAGAAAAACACTTCTCAGTTTCAGTGTAAGTGCCCCATGGAATTTTCTACAGGAAAAATATCACTTTAGATCTGTCAGACAATAACATTTTATTACCTCAAGGATGTTATCTGAACCTGAGGTCTAATATCTAAATGAACTGCAGTTCAGATTATTTGAGATTTAGCAGAAAGACAGAGGGATGGAAAGTTTCATAGAAAGATTCTATGGGGAGAAGTCTCATTCATTTATTGTGGATAAATATGATGAAAAGGTATTCATATACCAAGTTTTAATAACTGTATGGTTAACAGGAGGAACAGTAGACAGCTTTGAGCAGTAGCTGACATACAGAACAGGAGAGTTGGAAGAGTAATATTTCCAAGAAGATTAATTTAATTTAAAGGCAGAATGTTTTTTGGCTATTGGAAAGTTCTCTGTTGTGTTGAGCAAAAGGATAGATATACTGGCTGAAAATAAACCTGTAAAAGTGAGGTAATGCATTTACTAAAACAACAATAATTGCTATATCAGGATGGATCATATATTAAAGGCAATAAAACTCTGATTAATAGCTGTCAGGTTATTTCTTTATTTTCTCAAATATTTATTTGAGCGCAACATACTATAAATACTTTAAAGAAAATGTTTATCTTATATTTGTACATGATTGCACTCAGTAATACATGGAAGAGCAGCCACTGAAGTGGGAGGATCATAAGCCCAATGTATGTGAAGAGAGAGAGCAATAAATTTGATTCTTCTCAGCATTTTTCTGTTACAGGTTTTGAGAAACTTGTTAGATTTTAGTACCTGCAAATGTAAATGAAACCAACATAAAATACCATACATAACCTTATTACTTTAAATAACATAGAAAATATGGATTGGAAGACTCGTGTGCATGTTCTTTTTTTCTGTCTTAGACCTGAATAAAGCTGTAAAGAAGAAATTAATGCTCTAGTAAGTCACTGTCAACTCTTGCAAGTCCATTTGGGAGAAAATTTGACACTCCATTTTTTTTTTCTTGTTGTCCTTCTATCTCCTACTCTCCTTTCTGTGTATGTTTATTATTTGCCTCATTTCTGTGAAAACAAATCAGGCTCCATTAATAAAAGCAAAAACTGTTTAAGGCCATCCATCTTACTCTTTCTCCTCAAAGGTTTGCTGCCACTTGTTCTATCACAGAGGACTGCAAAACTTTTTTGCTCCACATTGTTACCCTCTAAAGATAAAATGAATAAATTGCTTAAGAAGATGTTGAAAGACTCTTAATGGTGCATTTATGATCATAACATACGTATTTGTGAGACCTAAGGATTTTTATTCATTCTATTTTTGTTCAATGTAAAATCAAGATTAACTTCTTAGATTTTCTGGACATCCTCGTTGTATAAATTTAATTTTTTACTCCTTTTCCTTGTACAACTTCTGAAATCTGACAGTAAGAACATTTTTATTTTTGTCTCAAACCTCTTTTTTATTCTTTGTCCATCTATTTTTTTTTTCCCCCTATGATGCTTCTTATAACTTTACCAATTACTTTGTGTTCCATTTCATTACATTATTTATTTTTGCTTTTTCTTTAGGGCAGGATATGTCTACTGCTATGCATCTGCACAGTTCCTACAATGGAGCTTTGATCCTGGTTGGATTGCTTAAGTGCCATTAACATAAACGTGGTTAACAAAAATAGTAGTTTCAGCTTAGTATTTTTCATGCTAAATCAGGTTCAAAACTAGAAGAATAAAAGTTTTTTTGTAAGAAACATAAACATCCATGTTGATTTCATAAGTGAAACTGATTCTGTTTTTGAAGAGCGGAAGAAATTTAAATAATTCATCTGAGAGCAAAGTTCACTTCTGTTTCTATATTCTCAGAAGTGAATCATCAGATTAAACTAGCATGCCACAGTTTAGTGGTAAACCTCTAACACTACCAAATCTACATATGTAGATTTTGCTTTAATGTCACAGGCAACAGAATGTAATCAACTAACAAACAAAACAAGCAAACAGAAAATTCACATCCAAATAAACCAGAAAGAGGAGTTTATAGACACTCTACAGAACTGTTAGCTGTGCTATGCTTTTCAAAAGCTGGAATTTGTCCTACAGACATCTCAGAAGTTGCACATCTGTCCAAGAAGAATCATTGCACTTTATTTCTACTGTACATGTTTATCTTATATCTTATTCTTCATTACTGTTATGTACTATGCAAAATACATAAAGAAAAAAAGCAGTAATCAAACTATACATAGTGTGAGCAGGGCTTTGTGAAGGCTGCAGTACTGTACAGAAGAAAGCCTTGAACAGATCTATCTCAAATTCAGGGTAATAATACATTTATTTCCTACCCACATTGCTCATGTAATCCACCAACTATTTTAGGAACGCCTAGATTCTTAAAAATACAGAAATTAAAGTGATTTCCTGATCAACCCTTACAGAAAGACACAAGTTTAAACATGAAAGCAACTATGAATGCTTTGGAGAGAAAAAAATAGAATGTAATGTTAATAATCCCTGTAATGTTAATAAGCTAAATAACAGTTTCAAAGTTTAGTATCTTGATGCTTTACGGAGCTCCCATAAAATGGCTCTGAGCCTTCCCTTTCTAATGATTTTGCACACCCACGCAACTTGCTCTGTGGGGATGGAAGATAACAGGATTTAGATCCTTGACACACTGCAATTGATTTAACAATAAATATTGTCCATCCTAGTTTTGGGTTACTATAAGATGAAAGCAAAAATGTATATACTGATCTACTGGTTTTCTTTTAAAAAACATTCACCTGATGCTGAAGGCTAATTCTGTAAAGCTGAAACTTAAATCCCAGCAGAAACAGGTTCCCAGATATTAAAAACAAACAAACAAACAAACAAACAAAAAATCATAAAAGTATGTATAATGAAATCTTTAGGCATGTGACAAACTTTGTTTTATATATTATATGATTTCAGAACATCTGTCACACACACTCACAAACTTTCCTTAGAAGGAGAAGCAGAAGTTTAGATGATGATAAAGTTATGTTCTTACCACATTAGAAGGTTCCAATTTCTTCCTTCTAGCAAGGTCAGTGATATTATTGCCATTGTAGTTGATGCTCTCCATACAGCCTTTGAAATTTTTTTCTGCTGTTAGAACTTGGCTTCCCAGAAAAAGGCATGCCTCCAAAGGTTATCTTTGAATGTATCAGAAAATGAAAGACAGTTACTGGAGGACAAGGGCTTAGAATTTTTGCTTACTAGAAAAAGAAAGTATCAAACAAGTACTGGAAAAGTAGGAAAAAGTCTATGATGAAGTCATGACTGCAAATATTTTTGGTGGTAAATTGTATCTATTATTAGGTTTTCCCAAATACAGAGAAAATATGTATCACAGTTACATATAGACTGTAACGAAGAGAAGGTCTCTAAAAGGAATGCACTTTTAAATGCTTGGCAGAGCAAAATGTCAGTATTGTTAAGAAACAAGAATTTTTTTGGCCAAAGAATGTGCTGTCTGTCTGATCTTGGAGAAGAAAAGTCTGCCTTTCTTTACAAACCTGAATGCAGAAAGTTTGAGAAGTAAAGGTGCCCAGTAAAACCTATTTCAATATGTAGACTGAAACAAACATTAAAATAAAAAAAAATCTACTAAATCAAAAGGGAAGAAGGAAAGTGTTGCTTTATGTAGAACATCCATCAGTTTGGTAGAGTGTCAGAAGTGAGAAGTGGTTGGTGGCAAGTAAGTATTATTCATTCTTTGTCATATATTAAAATAAAGGATGTTTTATTTTCTTTCATGTACCAAACCGTAATACCAAACAGTTCCATTTGCAAGGAATTAAATGCTTTTGTTTTGTTCATAACTCACGGACTTTGCATGTTCATAAAAGCTGTTACATACTTTGGAAAGTTCAGGCATACCTTCAATCCTCCTCTGTATTCGATTCCTACTGACTTCATAGTAACTGCTGTTCCCAGCAGAGCTCAATGACAGCCGGCGCAGGATCGGGGCTGAATTTGAGGTAGCAGTCACTGGCTGAAAGGAATTCCTGTAATATGCTGCACTCCCCGAAGTACGATATTCAGTGGAATTTTGACGGGCTGGGCTTGACAGATTTACTGAATTAAGTGCAGAATCCATAGAGTCCTCAGAAAAGCGATGCTCTTTGGAAGTGCTGTTTTCTTCTATACGTAACGTTTCTGCTACAGAAAACAAAAGCATCAATCTGTTCAAAACGATGTTCAAAACGATGGGCTTTGTAGCTTTGTTATTTAATTCCTTGCTATGTTCTCTTGAAGATAATAACAAGCTCCAAGCCTGTTAACAAGTCTCCTGTGAGACAAGACTTACTGAAGAATAGTCATTCTCAAGTAATCACTGGTCCTTTACTACATTAAAAAATTTCCAGTAAAATGTCTAATAGACAAGTTTGAGACAGTCTTCCATAAATCATCTCAGCTGTATATGTTAAATATTATGAGCAGGATGTGGACATAAGGTTTGATTTTTTTTTTTCATTGTCTGATATTAGCATTAACACATATGCAATCTCAGTCAAGCATTTTCATTATCTTTCTTAATGGTTATCTTCTGAGAATTTGTTTAGGAGTGCATTATGTTTCTATTTTTTATAAATATAAAAAGAATTTTTTAACATAAAAAAGCCTCTCATGTTAACTAGCAAATGTTTAATTTGTTCTACACAGTAGAGGGAGTCTCTAACTTCATATGCAAGAGGACAATTATCATCTGTAGATCTCCATATGTTCGGAGACAATAGCCATCACAAAAAACTGAAGAGACTACATGCAGAGCTGCAGAAGGCTGTAAATCCTAGACTCACATGCACACTAACACAATACAGTCTGATCACAATGCTGCAACTACGAGTCATTAAACATCAGTGGGAACACCACTCCATTCTCTCATCATTGTATGTTCTCAGCTCCACTTGCACTAGGCCAACATCTAGCCTGAGGAAGAAGTTGGAAGCCTGATGCAAAAATCTGCATGAAACAAATGCTGCTTTGGCAAGAGACTTAAGAGCTGGAAAATATAGCTAACAGGTTCACAGAAGTGTAAACTCCACATTACCATCTTGAAAATTACTCTATGAAAGTTATAAAACATATGCTAGTGGAGCAGCATATTCTTGGGGGTAACTGGTACAATCTGTGAAACAAGTTCCTAGAATATGCTCTTTATTACTCTTCTTATATGACAACTTCCAATAATTTCTTGGGAAAATTCCAGAATTAAATAAAGGAAGAGTATTTTCCACAAACAAACAAACAACAGCAACAAAAAACACACAGAGAGCTTTTTAAGCACGTTTAACTTGTTCTATTAGCAATTACGTTCTCTCTCCTGAAGTCTGTATAAAACTGGAGTTTAGTGAAGAACTTGAGGTGTATTTCACAGTTATGATCTTCAGGCAACATTATCCCAAAGTGGAACAAAGACACCCAGAGAACCGGTTCCCTACTTAGTGAATTCAGTAAAGCAAGACATGCAATCCACCATAACATCTTCTATTAAACACAACACTTGTGGCAAAAAGAAGCTTTTAAGTCCACAAGCCCTTCTCTTTCAAGTACACAATCCTCAAGACAATAATGATAAACTTTCTAGTTTGATCTGTATCAAAAAAGCAAAGCAGTGGCTACTGAGGTTTTTGGAGAAAGCAAACTTTTATTTGTCGGCTTGAAGTAGCTGCAGCAACTTGCTAAAAGGAAAGCAATAGCCATCTTTCTATAGAATTTCAGAGGTACTAACAGACACAATCAATGATAAGCACTATAATATTAAAGGAAACAAATGAGAAAATTAGATCAGTAGAGAATGAGACCACCAAATGAAGTCTCAGTGCAAGACTGAAAGGCAGAAGTAATACTTCAAATGGCTACAGAAAAGCACTATGAAGGAGTCCAAAACTTGTAGATTGAAACTTCGTAAGTTTTTAAAGGTATGATGAAATACTGGAAGCAATATTCCACACCAGAAAGTTTCAACAGGAGTATTTCAGCAAATATCAGCCAACTCCATACAATGTCTTATGAAGGAATCTTTTTATAGTAATCAAGCAGAGATCCCAAATACATCCGTTAAATAATCATTTTATGTCACTCTTTCCATGATCGCTCAAGACATAAAGGGTTTTAAATTGACTATTTTACAGAAGAATTTAATTGCATTTACTCCAATTATATCCCAGGTTTCTTTCTGATACTACAGATCCTAGTTAAGCAACTGTAAATAGGGATGGCAAAGAGAAACTCTGCTTTGATTCCCAAGACACTAGCATTTGAGCTTAGAATCAGAAAATCATAGAATGGCTTGGGTTGGAAGGGACCCTCAAAGATCATGAAGCTCCAACCCCTCCACCATATGCAGGGCCACCAACCTCCCTATTAAATATTAGACCAGGCTGCCCAGGACCTCATCCAACTGGCCTTGAACACCTCCAGGAAGAGGGGTGTCCACAGCCTCTCTGGGCAGCCTGTTCCAGCACCTCACCATTCACTCTGTAAAGAACTTCCCCTGATACTCAACCTAAATCCTCCCTCCCTCAACTTAAAGCCATTTCCCCTTGTCCTGCCATTATCTTAAGCTTATCTTAACATAGCTCCTCAGGTCACATACACAAGGTGGGAAAACTGGCATACTTCATAGGATGATCATCTTTTAAAATAGGTGTTTCTGTCCAGCAGCTATACTATCCCAATCCACTCCCTTTCAATTCATCTAGCCTCCCTACAAACCAACCCCAACTGCAGTCTTGTTATTGAAAGCACGGTAACAGGTATGAGAGCTGATTCAGAATTGGTGTCTGACAAATACAGTTTTGCAATTAACGGAGCAACAAATGACTCTTTTCCTACTTCGACATGTGGAGCAGATGCGAGTAGTAGAGGGATGGAATGAGAACAAGTTTTTTTCTGTTACAAACAGAATTCACATTCTTACTCTCAACTATTCCAAAATTCAACAGATTTCAATGCTCTCTGATTTAGGTTTTGTAACAGAAAACTGAACATCCCTCATCTGCTTAAGCCTTCAAAGAATGCTTCTGCCACTTCAGTTTTGTTAGATTTGTAATATGGAATCAGCACTCTCTTGACCTTTGCCCTGTGAAATAAATTGTTATGCTGCTCCTTTAATGTATTTCCATCCATTACTGCATGGATGGCATCACATCTGCAATAGAACCCAACATTCACCACCAAGTAACCAATCGATGCCTTGTAAAAAAGGGCTGATCTGAAATAATAAACACATTTTCCTTACTCTGTCTTGTATCTGAACAGGTATTAACCAGACCCAGTTGTACCACAGCACTGGTAAAATACTGAAAGCAGAAGGCACTGCCATGTGATCTTATGCTGTAAGGCAGGCCCTGTAAGTAATAACTGAAGTTTTATTCTCAAGTCAGCACCAGACACCAAGGCTTCATACATGTATGAGTCCCAATTAGGAAGTTCAGCTTTTCAAAAACCAGAGTTAAATATGTTAAAGGCTGCTATTTAATGATTTCACAATGCAGCAAGCTGTTAATGACAGGTAAATTCAGCAGAAGTAGAACTTCCATATGCAGAAGATCATTAACAACATCAAATTTACTACATCTGAGAGCCACTAACAGAGCCCAGTAAGCCATATCAATTTTATCTACAAATATCAGTCTTCCAGAGGTGAGTTTTTGCACACTTGAAATGTACAAAAGATCAATGAATAATTGTCTCACCTGAAGCTGGAAAGCATCAGTTTTTCAAGTTAATTTGGTATAGACTTTCTGCACCGAACGTTTACTGTTTCAAGACCTCAAGAGGAGATGAGCAATTGCTTGCGCATCCGTTGTTATAAATCTAGATTACAAGTATCTGTGTGTATACGTAGATATACATGCCATAATTATTATGCTTTTCTTTTTCTCTATCTCATTTTTTCCCTCATTTCTCCTCTCCATCTCACTGAGATGGGGGCAGTGAATGAACAGCCACGTGACGCTCAGTGATCTGCTGGGTTAAACCCCAATGCATCACCATATCTTAAAGAACTTGCACGCTGTAAAAGATTTCTTCTTTTAAGAACGTTGCAACAAAACGTTGCTGGCATGCCATACAGAGACTTCCTAGCCTAGAAGGAAAAAAAAAACGTCAAGCAGCAGCTATTCAGTTTGAGATGTAAGGATAATTTATCTGTAGGCATGGCATTAATATGTAGCAGAACTAAACCTATTCCTTAATAGAGGACATAAGAGAACGAACACTGACCTAAGAGACCAGGGAATGGGAGAAAGGAGGAAGCAGCAAATTTAACATGTGGAATCACTTGCCTGGAAGCTAAACAGATTAGCTGGAAACTTTTCACTCACTTGGTTAAGGTATTAAGAACACAAACATTATGTATGGATAAGATTATGAGAATGACTTGAATTAATAAAGCTGATACTCCACTCATACTGAGCTTACTTGACAAATGTATAGCTTGTATAGCTGCAGCTGTTGAGATGCACAAGCTCTGCTTATTACCAACAACCTAACTGTACAGTGTACATGTAATTCAACTTTGCTATTGCTAGACTCTGATTTAAGAACTGTTCAGAAAATCCTGGACTCCCAGTGATATAAAGTATACTCCACCAGGACTATCTTAATAAAGTAGTTCACAAACATACATTCTTGACTATGCTTAAGGAGTTACAAAAGTGATAGAATCTCACTGCAGGTTACTTCAGTTCTTTCTCCCTACCCTAGGTTCACAAACAAGTGAAGAAACAAAAAAATTAGAAACATCTTCACATACCAATTATCATTTCCCCTCCATGATGGCCAGATTTCAGAAATCCAAAGACTGTTTTGGATTGATAGGCACAATCCACACAAGCTTGTACAGCTTGTTGAAGTACCACGTTGACAGGACCTGGTCCAAAGTGATCTGGAAGCTCCTGAACCTTTTTCTTATCCAGGTGAGGCCCAGAATTTCCATGCTTGTTGACATAAACACACACTGAAAAAGAACAAGTCATATTTATACAGAATATTTCTGCTTTCTTCACACCTAGTGCACACAGAATAGAGACATGTTTCACGTGCTAGAACTGCATTGTTTCTTAAGTCCCAAATTCACTCCCATCTGACCTCTAAAGCCTTTCCGTACCCTGCTAACGTACAAAGCTATCACAACCTGCATCTCTACTCACGCAATAGTCCCAGCAAAGCAAGAACTACCAGTACATGCTCTAAACTACCAAAAATCTATTCTTAAAAGTTGTCCTTGCTGCCCTATTTTTTCTCAGATTTGAGACGATACAACAAACCAAACCCTATAGCATACGCCTGCTATTGGTGCCCATTCTGAAGCACCCACACAGCGTTAATAATGTCTGTGCACAATGGTCAATATCTGCTATCTTCAGCAACCATGCATGTATGATTTCCACACTACAGATTGACTTTCAGTGCTAAACAAAAGAACAGTACTTACCTGGAAACTGTGCAAAGTGGTTTAAGGCTTATCATGAAAGTAATCAAATAGGACTATTGAAAACAGAGACAATGAAAAACTATCTTTCAAAAGGAACAACAAGGCAGAAAAATATGGAGAAAAGCTGTAACTGAAGGGTTTTTCTTTCTTCTTTTTGGTCTTGACTATCACATGACCAGGAATGCACAAAGACATTAGTACAGGTTAAATCTGTGGTGACTAAGCAGACAATCTAAGTGATACTTAATAGAAAAGACTGCTGCATTTTCTCAGCTGTAGTACCATTCTGGCTTAGTTAGAAGCATAGATTTTAAAAATGAAACATTTCTATGAAGTGCTTCACTGATCTTGTGTCTTCATGCCTATCTGCTTAGTCTCTGATGTCTGCAAATTGGAGGAAGCCGCTTTGTATGAATAAACAAAGATACAAATCAGCAAAAAGAGCTTTCATGACATCTTCTGTCTGACCTCAATAACAGCTGAAAGGTTTATTTTCCTAGGAAACACATAGGTATTTTCCCGTCATCTATCATTGAAGTTGGGATGGAGAAGAGCCTGACAACTTCTATTGTAAAAACAGTTTTTAATTTTGTTTGGGATACTTTTGACATTTAACATAAGTTATGGGCTTTTTTAGAAAGATCTGAGCTTTTAATTGACAACCTACAAATTGTTTCATTACAGAGTTACAAGCCCCTCAACAAGCCAGCTCATTAAGTGGCTTATTTTTGTTTTGCCAATGCTTTTTAAGATACATTTCATTACATTTTCTCTTAAGTTTGCTTGTTTAAAAATAAGGGAGATATTTCCCCTGACTGCTTTTACTTGGTTTAAATGGACTTGCTTTTTTAATAGAACACTGAAGAGAGACAAAATCTCCATTTTGTGTTATTAAAGTCAAGCGTGCATGAAAGCAAAATATCATATGAGCTTTTAGCTACATCAAATCCCATTTCATACATCAGAGAATGAGTCAGAAATGAAACAATTGTACAGTTTCCTCCTTCAGACAGAGCAAAACTGACAGGTTTAGCAGATGTGTTCAAAGTCTCTGTGCCCCAGCACTTCTTGTTTTAATGCAGGCATCAAAATACCAGTTCTACAAAGTAACACTGGCACCTACAAACATCTTTTTAAAAAAACGTAGTAGGTGAGTAAGTTCGCAGATAGTTCATTCACAATCTTGAAGCAGTTTCTTTGAGTAACTGCCAGGTTTCAAACATTTTTTCATCTGTGTCAGCTTTCTGGGACATCATACTGAGTTGTTGTAGGGGTTCATTGTAGTCTATCTTCATGAGATATTTTTATTTTGACATCCTTGCTTCTTTTGAAAATGATGTAATTTCCCTGCAAAAACCTGCAAAGCCATGCATACATGTATGTATGTATATACGTATAAAATATGTATGAAAGCATAAGTATAGCGTATATATAAAAACATGTATGCATGCATGCGTACATACTATATACTGTAGTATATACATACATAACTCTCTCTGTTTCTAAAGAATAACGAGAATTTAAATATTTCCTGGCTTTTGTGACCAATTAATTCAGATTAAGACCCATAAAAGTAAACAAAGGATGATGGGTGTGCCATCAGCAAACAAGCTTGTCACACTGCTGGCAAATGGAAACAGGCATGACTCCTTACTCATTTTTCTAATAATCCTGTGCAGAAATTGTTGGCTTTGCATCCACTGCCGCTAGTTAAGTGAAAGTGCTATGGATCCCTTTAGCTGTAACATTCTGCCATTTTTGATATTAAAAAGAATTTGAAGAAATACATCAACTTCATCTATAAAAGGGTTCCAGGATCAAAATGCTCATCAGGGTACAACACGCGTGCCGACTTACTTACAGGGAGATTTCTTATAAGAGAAGCAGGTCTAAGACATCTGTTTATCTCCAATTTAAACAACTTAATTTAGGTAGAATTATGTGTTTTACAGCTATTCACGTTGCTGTGAAAAGAAGCGCGGCTATACGAATAAGAAGTCGCGCGGCTCTGCCCTCGCAACTCCCCCCGTCCCGCGCACGGAGGCGGCCCCCAGCCGCAGCCCCCAGCCGCAGCCCCCAGCCGCTCCCCCCCTCGCGCAGCGCCACTCCGGGGTGCCGCCTGCCGCAGCGACGGCGGCGGGGAGCCCTCGCGCCCAGAGGCGGCCTTCCCGGGGTCTGCCCTCTCCGCCCCCCTCCCACCTACCTGAGGGCAGCCGGACGAGGGTCCCCTTAGACGAAAGCACAGCCCCAGCCCGGCCGCTACCGCGAGGGACCGCGCCCGCGGCCGGAGCCCGGGGGCCGCGAGGAGGGAGGGCTGAGCGCCCGGTGACAGGTGAGGACGGCCCCCGCGCCGCTCCCTACCTCGCGCCGCTCTCCTCGCAGCCGGCGGCTCGCTTACCCTCGACCGCCGCCGCCCCCTCGCTCCGTTCCCCCGCCCTAACGCGGAGTTCAACGCGACCCCGCTAGCCGCGAGGCCCCGCCCCCCGCCCCGCACTGACGGCTCTCTCCGCCAATAGCGAAGAAGACGGCCGTCCTCGAGCTCCGCCCTCACCTCCTTCGACCAATAAGAGCTATCCGTGGTGCTGCCCCTCTACCTTCCCGGCAGGCTCGGTTGGCTCGCAGCTGCCGAGCAACGGGCGCGGGGCTGAGGCCGGTGGCCGCTGAGGCCGGTGGCCGCTGAGGCCGGTGGCCGCTGAGGCCGGTGGCCGCTGAGGCCGGTGGCCGCTGAGGCCGGTGGCCGCTGAGGCCGGTGGCCGGGTGAGGCCCCGCTGCGGGCCGGGGTTGGTGCCGCGGGATTGTGCCCGGGGCTCCTCGTTCGGGAGCTTTCGCCTCATAGATGGACGTTTTTTGTTCCCCTCCCCTTTTTCCCTCTCGGCTCAGCCATCAGGAGGATGGAAATATCTCCCGCACTCACAAAGCTGTAATCTCGGCTTGCAGATTGTGCTGCTGGAGCCTGCGGGGCTGTGCTTCCTGCTCTGCTCACGGGAATTAAAAACGTGGGTGAAAAATAAAGCTGCTTCCAGATGCACTGCGTGTCAGATGCATCGCAGCACGGTGCAGCTCTACCGTAATGGATGCTCCATCCCAGCTCCCATTTTCCTGGAGTGCTACAATGGTTGTTTAAATGAGAAAACCCTGTGGAGTCTGCTGGATGCGGTGTGCCATTGGTTGCTAATGGCCAGCCCAGCACTTCCCACATGAGGATATGAACCTCAAAAACATCCACACAGGCATGGCCACCGAGTTTAGGGCACCGTGGTCCTTAAAGACCAGGTTCTTCATCTGCCACCCCGCACAGAGCGTATCCCCAGAATTGGGTGGTGAGGTGCTTTGGGTTGGGTGAGGGATGAGGTTCTGAAGTGAATGCCGTCACCTCTGCTCTCGGAGCATCAGCCCACAGCATGGAGTGCTGGAGGGCATGAAGGATGTGGTTAGTGGGCAGGGTGGTGATGGACTGATGGTTGGACGAGATGATTTTAGAGGTCTTTTCCAACCTTAATGATTCTATGGCATCCCCTCCAGGTGCAGCTCCATGGACAGAGGTGCTCAGGAGCGCACCTCATACCTCCCAGAAAGGTGGGCGCTCAGTGGAACCCAGCAAGGACAAGTCCAGTAATAAGAATCCCTGAGATGTGGCCAGCTAGGGCATCAGACCCATGGACCATCTACTGGATTTTCCAAATCTCCCACCAGGCCTCCTTGTCAAAGCCTCAGAGATTTGTTATTCAGGAGAAGCCCTGCTGTAGCCTCCTAAAGAGATGATTCGTGGTTCATGGCAGGCAGTCAAACTGATTGTCTGAAACACTTGCTCACAAGTCTGCCAAAATTCCCAGTTTATGGTAAGATCTTCCTACGGTACTGTGTCAGGAGTGTATCACGTTACCCTTAGCTGGAAGAATAACTTGAAGAGATTTTTCAGCATTCTTTTCTTTCAGAAAATGCTAGTATTTCTGGGAGAGAAGACCATCTAGTTTTGAAAAAGCAGGGAGTAGTGAGAGGAAAGGTCCTAGTGTTTGGGGTGAAAACAACATCTGGAGAGGATGAGCATGGTGTTTCTGGCAGAAAAGTTCCTGTATTTCTGGGAGAAAAGTGGTATTTCTGGGAGAAAATGTCATCTCTTAGGCAGAAAGCTGGTATTTCTGTGGTCCAATGCCCTATTCTTGATGGAAAGTATCATCGTGTGGAGTGTGAAGTAGTACTTGTGGGATGAAATGCCATCTCTGTGGGAGAATGGTGGTATTTTGTCGAGATAATGTCATATTTTTGGAAGAAAGCTGGTTTTTCTGTCAGAAAATGTGATAGTTTTGGCTGAAAATGAGATATTGGGTATTGGAGTGTTATATTTTTTGGAGAAGAAGGAAACTGATATTTCTGGGAGAAAATATCATGGATTTGGAAGAAAAGTTCATATATCTTTGACAAAGCTGGCATTTCTGGGAGAAAAGATGGTATTTCCGGGGGAAAATGTCCTCTGTTTCGGGGAATGCTGGTATGTCTGGAAGGCAATCTAATTTGGGAGGAAACTGTGATATGAAGTCTAGAAAAGTATGATGGTAAGTCTCATCCTGTGGAGTGTGAAGTAGTGCTTGTGGTAGAAAATGTCATCTGTTTGGGAGAATGGTGATATTTGTGGGAGAAAAGATCGTATTTTTGTTGGAAAAAGTCACCTTTGGCATTGTCATATAGTATTTTGTGGATGAAGCGTGAAGCATATCTAAGAAAAGCTGTTTTTCTGGTAGAAAACTTCATCTGTTTGGGGAGAAGGCTGTTTTTTCAGGGAGCAAGTCTCCTTCTTTGGGGAGGAAATGTCCTCTTTTGAATGGCCGAGTAGTACTTGTGGGAAGAAATGCCACGTATTTGGGAGAAGGGTGGTATTTGTGGGAGGAAATGGCATAGGTCTGGTAGAGAATGTATTCTTGAGGATTAAAACATGATAGTTGTGGTGGAATAGATCATGTGCTTGGGCAAAAAGCAGTATTTCTGGGAGCTAATCTCATTGGATTGGAGAAAGCTGGTATTTCTGGGAGCTAAGGTGTTCTTTTTGTAAGAAGATGCCATCCTCTGGGTGAAAAACGGGAATTTCTGGGAGAAAATGTCATCGAATGAGGAGAAAGCTGGAACTTCAGGGAGCAAATGAGATAAATGAGGGAGAAAAGTGGGAAACGGTGGGAAAGACTGTCTTGTAGAGGAGAGCAACTGCGGTATTTTTGGTGTGCCAAGTGGTCTCGGGGAGAAAATATGGTAAACACGGGAGAAAATGTCCACTGGAGGAGTGTCAAGTAGTATTTTGGAGAGAAAATGTCAGGTATTTCTCAGAAAAGTGCTTTTTCGGGGAGACTTGATCTCTGTGCTCAAATGACATATTTCTGGGAGAAAATGTCTGATGTGGGGGGGAGAAGGTCATGTATCCGTGAGAAAGCTGGTATTTCTGGGAGAAAATGCCAGGTATGGGTGAGAAAACAGATGCTTGAGAGGGAAAAGGCCATATTTTTATTTTTTTTATATATATATAAATGTAAGAAAAGGCCATCTCTTTGGGATCTGGTAAGAAGTGTATATATAAAAAAAATAAAAATAGGTATGTTGCTTCCAGACAGTGTTCTTCTACTTTTGAATTAGTTTTGGCTCAAAAACTTCCTGAGTCATGTGGTTCTACTGCATATTTATTGAACTTTAAATGGCTCTTACATATTATTTCCCAGTTTACATTCTTAACCCCACAAAAGCCTTCAGTATTGATAGCATTTTAGTAATAAGCTTAACAGATTGTCATCCCTTTTCCATGCATAATCTCTGTTTTTCTTTGAATCTATCATAATTTGAAGCATAATATATCTTTGCTGAGACTGTGAAAAGTTGATCTCTCCATACTCCATGTCACATGCTGCCAAGAGGTCACCCCGTAGCCTTCTTTTAACCAGGCTGAACAAGTCCATGTCCCTTAGCCTGTCTTTGTAGGGGAGGTGCTCCATCCCTCTATCATCTCTGTGGCTCTCCTCTGGACCTTAACAACTCCCTTTCCTTCTTGTATTGGGGGCCCCAGACCTGAACATATAACGCTTAATGCTTGAATCTTTCTACAAATCTGCTCATTTATGATTAGCTGCTATGATTAGCTGTGTCAATGCACACAATGGTAAAATATTCTTACATTCTAAGAAAACATGTCTATTTAAAATTCAGAGTTTAGATAGAAATATAGTGTCTAACTTGTAGATGTCTGAACTGATGAACATTCCTCTGATTATTAATGCAGTAATGCAGCATCTCATTTGAGCCTAAAGAGTTCTGGTCACTCACTCAAATATTTCAAGCACTCGGATGTTTGATGTAGCTGTCAATAGGAATTGCAAAGTCAGAGCTCCACACAACAGATGTCCAGGGTAGCCCTATGGATTTAATTCTGCTTTCTGCAATATAGCTTCACAAGGCTGTGATTAGAATCAACCACTTACATATTCTTATCATTTACTGCATTAGTGCATTAGCAAATATGCAAGTCAGCCTTCAGCTTTTCAGTTTACAGATGATGCGCAATGAAAGCAGAGCGGATTTATTGATTAACTTGTTGGAATAAAAGATACTACAACGTTGCTTCCTGTTACAAGCACTTCTCAGATGTGATCAACCAGCTCCTAAACACATGCAGTGACTTAAGATGTCTTAAGATGAAGACATCTTAAGATGATTTAAGACATGTGAGACACAAAAGGATTTTTTTTTTTTTTGAAGTAGAGCCAAAGAAAATGAGCTACAGTTGCAAAATAGACTTTCAAGTTGTAAAATAAATATTCAAACAATTTATTTAATACTGGCTACTTTATAAATATCTTACACTGAAACCTGACTTAGGTATATTTTGATTTAGAAATCAAATTTAATGTACGAAAAGTTAGTATAAAAGCATTTTATTTAAAGCATAGGTTTTGCTAGCAACGATTAAACGAGGGACAATAAGAATATAATATGTGGTTGTTCTGGATTCCCTGAACACAGTACTCCAGTAGCAGTCATAACCATTTTTTTCTTTAACAATCTTTCTTTATTATTTGCTTTCATTTCTTTCATGTTTTTTTTTTTTCTTCTATTTTTCTGTTTATTGTTCATATATCCAGATTAAGTCTTTAAAATAATGTCCTTTGTGCTAAATTTTGAAATTATTAGTGGAGTACTAAGTGTTTCGAGTTGTGTTATTTGACTTTGGTGATTGTTTGCTATTCTAGACCAAATGGGTGTAGTTTTTGGTATGTTTGTTCCCAAGAACTAGTATTCTGTCATCAAAATTACTAATTGTTATAAATTATGAAGTGGATATGAATTTGTATATGCACCATCTACTCTTTATGACCCTATGGTCCATTATACCTGAATTCAAATATAAAAATAACCATTATCAGAACATTTGATTAGACTTTTATACAAACTTGTCTAATCTAAGTACATATTGCTAGAAGATAAATGGATAGCGTTAGGACAGTATACATCTCATACTGCAGTGTTTTAGGAACCTAGGACAAATTATGTTTCTGAATTTAGGTATCTTTCACCAGCTGAGGCACACTCAGGCATTTTGTCTGTCCAGCAGTTGTTGTCTCATCTCATACCTCCTTCACATCTACAGAGCTATAGGGATGTCTTTGTTACTTAAGCATCTCTGGCACTAAGTACCCTAATTCAGCTTTTCTAACTAAACATAGTTTTTACCTCAGCTCAGAAATGCATCTCATTTCTGAAATGAAATGCATGCCATTTGCATTTCAGTTATATCTAACTAAAATGTGTATTATGTTGAATATGTGTTCAGAAACATATGTAATGAATTCAGACTTCTGTGTCTCCTTTTCTCTCTATCTACTGTGTTTAGGATTGAACCTCTAATGGTAGATGCAGTATGTCAATGGTTTACAGGCCAGTTCAGCCTGGTTCCATGACTAATGGGTCAGGGGGACCCACAGACCCACACCTTGGGAAAGGGGGAAGGGGAAAAGGGGTAGAGAGGGCAAAGGGTAGAGAGATGGGCCTAAAAATGAAACAACAATGATCTGAGGAGAAAAGTTGATTTACTAAATGAGATATTGAAATGCAAGATAACACAATATAATATAATATAATTGAAATTGAAGTTAAGAAATCAAATAAAATGAGAGTGTCCAAAAAACAAAGGCCTTACTCTAACGCTGAAGGTGAGATGGCTAGGGAGCACACACGCTGTAGAGATGAGCGGAAAGGAAAAAGGAGATGTCTCATGATTTGCAAACAGTTTTGTTTTCCCATCCAAACAGAAAATAAAAACGTAAAGTCCTCTGGGCTATATAGTTGTCTTCTGAGACAGCTATACCTAGAAATATCAACAATACACGGAACTGGAGCATTAACTCTTTAACTCCCAGTGCACTACTTGATGTTAAGATGTGAAATACCAATTACAAAAATCCTGAAACTGTGATACAGTTGAAATGCCCCATCCCTTGCAGTGGTTGTATGATGTGACAACCTGTATCGGAATGTTTAATTTTGCAAGCTACAGCATCTGACTTACAGGGAGAGATTTCTTCTGCTTCTGATTGCTCAGAACAAACCCATCAGGGAGAGATACATTAATCTTCTGTGATGCAGACCCAAACACGAAAAGTTAGCTAGCCTATTTGCTGTCATTAAGGAAATAAATAAGATTGACTGTCCCATTGCATCCACAGGAGGGGACTTCAGCTCTTCTGTGAGATGCTCAGTAGTGCTTCTTCTCAATGTTTAACACCATCTGCCTCTCCAGTGTGGCATTAAACACAAATCACACCAGGACTACAGCAAGCTATTGGGAGAAAGACTCTACTGGGATTCCTGTTCTTCCTATAGCCCTCCTGGATGCCACAGGAGTGGCTGTTGTCTTATGTGTTGCCTCAAGTGTTCTAATTTCAGTAACAACAGTAACACTTGAGATAGACAAAGTAAACCTCTTAAAAAGCCCAGAGAAGTCATCTGCTGCTTGAGATAGCTTGCAAAAGAAAATTCAGTTGTCTATAAACATGTTCTTTTTCACTCTCTACATTTCTTGGACATGGAGGTTGTTAATGATTTTGCATACATCAATGCAAGTGCAATTCACCGTAGTTCTGACATACAGTCTAATTGGCTTTAATATATAATTTTATTTTTTGAATGCTAACGTTTATGTAATGACTTTCTAATTGATTTTTTCTTTATAAAGGACCATTGATTCATTCCCTTCAGTGAAACTCAGTTAACTTTCTAAGAGAATTTATGAAAAGAAGGCTGTGCTACTGCTACTTTCTTTCTACCTTTCTTTCTCTCTTCTATAAAATGTGTTATTTATATTCATAAGCAAGCTTCTGCAAAGATAAACAAAGCTAAACAACTGTGCTTTATGTATGAGTATGAAATAGGTTCCTTATAAAAAATGTGTCTCTTCAAAGATGGATTGAGCTCTTGTGGCACTCTTCCTAAAAACTACATATTCATCATGTCTTATGATATATTAGCATGACAGCTATTTAACATTTGTAACAAGTTATTCTAAGCAATCAGACTGAATTGTACACAGATTATACGAACTGATGTTATTTTACAAAAATAGAAATGATAAATTTTAAATGGAAGCATAAGCTATGGTGTTATCACATTGTTTATGTCATTGTGAATTAAGTTACAGCTGATTTTATATGAAGTACAAAGACTGTGAGGAAGTTTTCTGTTATTGTACAATATACAATCCCAGCTAGATAATAATAAGTAATGAGACTGATAATTGGAAACAAAAACAGAATAGAAACCCACACTGTTATTTAAGCCTGATTTTTTACACCAGTGACAGAGGAAGAAGATCTAATTAAAAAATATGCCAGCACGTTTAAAACCAAACCTATACAAATATTGCAAATTAGATCACATTGTCATTTTGCAAGCTGTTCCAGACAAACCACCAGTTTGGCTTAATTACGTGATTACTTTGATGTTCTGCAAGTGTATCCGTTTCATCATAATTTGCCAGGAACTTGCAAAGGAGATGACATGCATAACATTGAACTATTCCTTAATACAAAGCAAAAGGCACAATGAGATCCAATTCCTAGAGGATCAAAACAGATATAGCCTAGGTGAAAATAAAGCCTATTTTAAAGAGTAAACATTATTAACTATTGGATGATCTTCTGTAGGGTGTTTGTCAATTCTGTCTTCCATTACTATAAGTTTTGAAATTAAGAGTGAATAACCTTCTAAATGTTTCACTATGACCCTGACTGAGAACTCATTAACTGAACTGTTTCATAGGAGTCTGTTCTGTGTCTACTAAACTTCTTACTAGATTATCATAATGCTCTCATTTGGACGGTGAGTCTCTCTTTTAATAAATAAATAAATAGTAATTATTTATATTTTATATTTTAAGAGAGATGTAAAAACAGTGCATCTATTGTTTTTATTTTTAAAGGATCAGTACAAAAATTTGTACTGAGAACAGACTTCTGAGGGTATAATGGATATTATCTCCTTTTTACAGACAGAATGAGTTTCATAGACATTGAGTTGTTAGGTCTAAATTCAAACAGTATGCGAGCAACAAAATGAAAACTTCCAACCACCATTCCTGGCTCCGGTGCTTGTACCATTGCATTACATGTATTTACAAAGTTTTATCAAACCGCTGTAAAGATGTTTCCTGCAGGTATTCTGAACATTTGTAAACATGGTTTCAAAGTACTCTCAAGCTCTATTTTAGTTTTTCTTACACTAATTCTAACAGAATGGATAAACTTCACTGAAGAATAGCAATGTATTAATAGTGAAGATCATATTACTAAGCTAGTTATAATATTAAGCTAGTTATAATAAGAATAGCTGTTCTTACTGGAAAAGGGAAATATTCATTTTATATATATGGAAAAATATACACAAGATTCACCATTTTTTACCAATCCTTTCCTGGGGAATTTGGGTCTTTGAATAGCAAGAAAACCACACTCCTCTGTGCTGTTATAGATCCTTTTAACTAGCAAGTAGGTGATGTAAAACAAACATTGGGCCTTTAACTTTGTATATTAAAATTTCCGTTGCCTGCTTCTACACCAGTAAGAAAACATGAAACCATTAATAGCAGAGATGCACTCTGTTGGTATCTAAATTTTCCTTTATTCAGTCCATAAAGGCTATCATCTCAACTCATTGATACAACTAGCAGCCTGATACAAAGCAAAGCTAGACTCAAAATATCACCACTTCCTTTTTTAAAAAATCCTGACTGCCGAAATTAATAATAAGAAGAAAGACATACCAGAATCAGATAAATCAGATACCTCATGCTGCATAAATTAACAAATGACTTGTAAATAACTAGTTACCAATTGACTAAATGTTAAATATTCTAAGATTTGTAATACAGTGTAAAATTAAGTTTAGGAAAATTCTGTTGCAAATAAATAAACTTGAATCTTTTAGGAATTGTTTTCCATCTATTAGTTTTTTTTAAAAAAAAAAGAGAGAGAGAGAGCTGGAGTGGGGGAGAAGCTAGCAACAACATAACAACATAGTACAGTCATTTCTTAGATTTTAGGTGAGGGAATAATGTACGCCCTAGAAAAGCAAGTATACTTTTGAGTGAGTGTACCAAATTCAGGTGCTGAGGAAGCAGCAAGCACAGATTGCCACAGTGCTGTGAGAAGTGAGGTGTAGCTGCTTTGTGCCAGACACAGCTGTTTCAGCTGGCTCCACTGACCCCACCACAGGGTGCAGTCAGGCCCCTCAACCATGGGCAAGTGCCTTGGGATGAAGAAAGCTTGGAAGTCCAAAATGCTGCCTGGCATTAAGAGGAAAAGAGTGAGAAACAATCCTGCAAGTAGCTCGGGGAGGAGGTGCATCCAGCAGAGTTCATTGTGCTGTTCTGGAGAGCCTGTGCTGAAGCAGGGAAAGGTGTGAGGAGGAAAGGTCAGCAGAGACGATCAGCTCTGAGACAGTTAGAAGGGTCAGAAATGGAGGGGTGGCGTAGGCCTGAAAAGCAGGCAGTAACATAGGCTCTATGCTCTCTGTGTTTGTTTCTCTCCATCTCATGTTATTTGTTTGGAAACAAATTACTTTTCCCCAAGCTAAATCCGTTTTGACCATGATCACAATCTGTAAGTAATCTCTATGCCATCAGGTTTTCACTTAATTTGGAAATTTAGGAAACTATGAGCTACAGTGTTATGACAGAATATATTCCCCACATAACCTGCAGTGCTTTAAATAAGCTAGTCTAAAAATTCTGCAAATTAAGTGAATAGTTTACTTAAAACATTTTAGTTTTAGTTAAAACATTTTAAAAAAGAGAATGTTGTTTTGTAATATCTTTTTTTTCCTCAGTTCTGTTTCGGTGCATCTAGATAGCCATGTTATCATTGTATGTATTTCCAAAACCTGAGACAAAGTTCTATTTGGCTTTTATTGATTATTTGAAATCAATTTTTAGGGATCAGATCCATCATATAAACTATATTTTAAATATTGATTATTTTAACTTTTGAAATGCAAAGCAAGAAAATGTAAAGCTTGAAGTGGCAAAAGAGAGAGGTTCTGTGGCTAAGACAAGTTTAGAAGTGAGGATGTCCAGACTCCACGCCCAGTGCTGAGGTTTTTTATTAACTAAATATTTGGCAAAAATTTGTATTCTAAATTTTTAAAGTGCCTAGTCTCACATCTCTTCAGTGTGCTCCCCTGCTTTAATCAGACTGTTTCCTCACCTACAAGTGGTATTGCTGATTAGTTCTCTCAAATTTTACATGTACATGTAAGTGGTTTTTCTTCATTTGAAAAGAAAGCACAATTCTCAGAATGTTTGGCTTTACATGAAATCATTGGATGGCCTTGCTAAATCTGAATAAATGCCATGGAGCAATAAATTTAATAAATAAATCACAAAAAATAAAAATAAAATAAAAATAAAAATATGTATTTGAAATGAATCTTCTACGGGTATCTCAACCAGAAAAGGTGAGTCCAAGAGGGTGTACCCCCCCCGAAAGAGTGACACAGGCAAGATGGTAACAGCAGATAAGGAGAAGGCTGAGGTACTCAAAAAATTTTTACCTCAGCCTGTTCTGATGAGTGCACAGCACAGCACACAGCCCTCAAAATACTGGTTCACAGTGAGGGGATTGGAGAAGAAACATCCTTCCCACTGTAAACAAAGATCAGGTTCAGGATCACCTGAGGAATCTGAACATCCACAAGACTATGAGTCCTGATGAGATGCATCCCAGAGTCCTGACGGAATTGGCTGATGTAGTTGCCAACCATCAAACATATTAGAAAAGCCATGACAGTCAACTGAATGCCCTGATGACTGGGAAAGATTTGGAAATGTTTCTGGAAATGTTTCTAAAAATCTATATAAAATCAATTTCTGACTATTGCTTTTCTTTTTTATTTTATTTTATTTTATTTTATTTTATTTACTTATTTTTTATGGTGCTGAGTAGTGATATTTAGAGAAGGAAAAAAAAATATATTATTAAACAAGTCAGGAATTAGCAGGTAAAGCTTAGCAAAAAAAGAAGGAAAATTACTACTGTTGCTATTTAATATTAATAAATGCCTAACTTTCTAGCTGTAGCTGCAGTACTCTCTGAACATGTCACAAGGGAAGAGAACAAATATAACTATTCCAAACTATTTTAGAGTCACTGAAGTCAAGAGTTCATAAGGTTGATGAAGTTACCAACGATGGTTTTGACGTAGGAAACCTCTAGTCAATTTGCCTTTCATTACTCCTAGTTGTACTAGGAAAAGTCCATGCTCCAAAAATAACTTCCTTAAGAACTTCTCAATAGAAGATCATGGGTTAGGAATCTTCTACTGTATGGTTCAGGATATGAGCAAAAGGATCTAAACGTAGTATAGCAATGGGAAACATCAATGAAATGCATGTGGATCCTTTCTAGAACTCAGAGATTAAAAGAGCTCTGAATGCAAAAAGTTATATTAAAACCCACAAGCAGATGGAAAATTCATATCAGAAAGAGTGCCTTGAATATATTTATTTCAAATATTCCTTTCGTACGCATCAAAAAAGTACTACTGATTGATCCTCAGAGGCAGAATTACAATCTGTGACTGTCTTCAAACATGCTTATATGTCCTTCTACTTGAATGTGAAAGCTGTTCTCCTTCCTAGGAAAATGAAGACAGTTCTAAACACCTGGTCTTAAGTAGCTTAAGAAAAAGAAAGAAAACAATATAATGAACATAAGATAATGGAAGGTAGGTTTATTTGTTTGTTTGTTTTAAAGTAAATAATCTGATTTCATGCTTCTGTTTCTTTTGAAGCTTTATTATTTCAGGAGGTTTTTGTTCCTTTGGAAGAGATACTATTCCTCTGTGATTTCCCTATAGTTCTATTCATGTTTATATGAAACAAAGTACTCCAAAATTCAGAAAGTCTTTTAGGTCAAATGCCCCTGAATAGATCTTAGCATCTGAAATAGGAGGACTTCTGTATCTTAGCAAAATAGATTAAGATGTAAATATCATTTAATAACCAGAAAAAGAAAAGAGCAATAGAGAAGAATGACAAGATTTTGATAGAGTGATTTAAATACATCTTTTCCTTACAAAGAAAATGATTTAATCATTTACTGTTATATCATTGAAGCGAAGTGAGAGATTTCTAAAGACTGTTAGATGTTCTGGAACTAGAATCAGAATGAGCTACGTTCATTCATCAGATAATCTCTTCTTTGATATGTATTGTGTGGATGTTTCAAAGCATTCCTCTTTCCCTGTTCATAATGAAGTTGTTGTCCATGAAGTGCCTTCCTTTCATAAGCAATTCACTCTGCTTCTTTTTGATGTTCCTGTTCAATAAGAACTTGCTCTCTTTCAAAATGCTCTCATTCCATCCTTTCCCTCTAGATTTTACCTTTCTATTTCTAATTGTTCCCTTTCTCTTTGCAAGCATTCTTCTTGCTCATACATTATTTGTACACATTCTCTCTCATGACACTCCCTTTCAGCAATTTCTGTATTCTTTCAGAGTTCAAGAGCTCACTGTATTCTCTCCAGCAGAACCATGTGTTCTTGCAATCTCTTTTCCTTCATCTTTCCAAAAGACAAGATATCCTCTCTACTCATGTATTCTCTAAACTACACTTTATCTTGAATAATACACTCTTTGTTCCTCTACATCTGTGGTTTATTAAACCTTTCCCTTCTAACTGTCCTAGTGTGGCCTTGATTTCCTTTTGTTTAATCTAAAACTACAACTCAATCTTTTACCACTTATGCTTTTCTTTTCTTCAGGTTTTCTTTTTTAGTTGTTTCTTGATTAGGACCATTATCACTCTTCTCATCTTTACCCTCTGTTTTCTCGAGTTCTTAAGTTTGTTTTGTTTTATTTTTGTTTGTTGTTGTTGTTTTTCCAAATTTCCTGGATTGCTTCTATTTTGCTTGATGAAGTTTTTCAGGCTTTATCACTTGGTGCAGTTTGTTTATTCCCCATGCTTCTACCTGAAGCAGATTTCTCATCATTTTTTCATCAGCTTCTTTTTGGAGGGGTCACCTTTGACTTTCTGAAAAGAAATTTACACTGATTTGGCTTTTTTTCATAAGAACTGGATTAGCTGTGAGAATAATTTCAGTTCATGTATTCATAAGTAAGGAACTGTAAATTAGTATGCAATATTGGTGATATTGCTGCTGAAATAATTCTTCAGTGTAGTTACCATACAGGAGTTTAAAATTACTGGTTTGTCCCTTAAAGAGATTGATTCATACTTCTTGCTATTCTTCTGTGCAAATAAATTACCCAAGTGAACATAAACTGAAAAAGCTGCAGAAGTATTTTCAGCTCTTTGTTGAATATTGTCTCCTCAAAAGAAACCAGACTGGCTTTCTCTAGTAGAAAACTAGCACCAGCCTCTGAGGGACACCATTCATCACTTATATCCATCCAGACATTGAGGCATTGGCCATCACTCTTTGGACTCGATCCTGCAGCCAGTTCTTCGTCCATCAAACAGTCCACCCATCAAATCCATATCTTTCCAATTTGGAGGGAAGGAAGTTGTGGGGTACCATGTCAAAAGTCTTACTGAAGTCCACACAGACATTAATGACTCTTCCCTTATCCATTGACACAGGGACACTATCATAGAAGGCCAGTAGGTTGGTCAAGCGGGATTTGCCCTTGGTGAAGCCATGCTGGTTCTCCCGCATCACCTCTCTGTCTTCCATGTGCCCTAGCATATCTTCTGGAAGGATCTGTTCCACAACCTTCTCTGGCACACGAGAGATACTGACAGGTTGCTAGTTTCTGATGTTGTCCTTTTTACTTTCTTAAAAATTGGTGTGATGTTGTCTTTTTCCCAGTATCAGGGCATTCAGTTGACTGTCATGGCTTTTCTAATATGTTTGATGGTTGGCAACTACATCAGCCAATTCCGTCAGGACTCTGGGATGCATCTCATCAGGACTCATAGTCTTGTGGATGTTCAGATTCCTCAGGTGATCCTGAACCTGATCTTTGTTTACAATGGGAAGGATGTTTCTTCTCTAATCCCCTTACTGTGAACCAGTATTTTGAGGGCTGTGTGCTGAGCGCTCATCAGAAAAGGCTGTGGCAAAAAAGTCATTAATTACCTTAGCAGCTGCTCTTGTCACTTCTTTAAAGAATAACTCCTTCATTCCTTTTAGGTATTTCTCCTGAATTTCCCCATTGCCTTCTCCTGTTGCTCCAGCAGTTACTGCCTTATTATCATAGAATTTTGTATGTTCTGCAGTGTTGCCAATACCTCTCAAGGCAGGAGGTCCATTATGGCCCCTGCCAGCACCCTGTCCCACTAATATTTTTATGCCTTCCACCAGGGGAAGGCTCACTATCCTCCTTGTCCCCCTTCACACCTAGTTTAAAGCCGTCCCAGTGAGCACAGTTAGCTTTTCCCAGAGCACTCTTCTTCCTCTTCGAGAAAGTTGAGCCCCATACGGTGCCCACAAACCCAGTACCATGTAGGAATAAAAGCAGATTTCTCTAAAAGGAGGGTCTGCTCGGCATATCGGACCTTCAGTTCTCTGTGGGAAGGAATCACTTACAACTGATATTCATATCTTCTTCTTCAATTAAGTAGTCTTTGTGTTGGTGGAAGGCTTTTCCTCGATTGGTTTAGTTAGCACGTCTAGACTAAGCAGGCTGTTCCCACCCTCAGACAGGCCTTCCTCACCCAGGACCTCATACCCGTTGTACAGAGGCACCATGGGGGAGGAGTGTGTGGGGGGTGTCAACAACAGTGTTAAACTCACTTGTTGGACACATATGTGAAACTCCTCATGTGCCTTGCCCTCTGGACAGTTCATCATCCTCACAGCCCTACTTAGGATGATCCCTAATGGTTTTATGTAATTCTTACATTTTCTCATCCAGAACACACAGAGCTCAGTTTGTGGCTGCACCAGCACAGAGGTGAGTGGCACAATCCTTACCTTCATCTGATGCAGCCTAGAGTACAGTTGGCCCTTTTGGCTGCCATAGCACACTGCTGACTCAGATTCAGCTCACCATCAACCAGAATGCACAGACTGCTTTCTGTGGGGCTGCTCTTCAACTTCTTATCCTCCAGCCTGTATATTTATACAGGATTGCCCTAAGTCAGATACCAGTACTTATTAGATTTCCTATGATTATGAATAACTACTTTGCAACTTACTGTAATCTCAATGTTAATTGTACTCTTAAAAAAACTCTTATAAGGAAAATACCTTATTTTTTTATTTTATTCTATTTATATATTTATATTTATATTTTATTTATGATCTATTGTTTTATTAGTATGCAATATTAACTTCCAACTTCAAGCATTTAATACACAATAGCCATAATTTATTCTCCATTACTTTTTTTCTTCAGTTTGACTTACAGCTATATTTCTGAAACAAACTGTTTCACGTATGGCACATTTTTCATTTAAGGATTATTCCTTGCACTCAGATAGTCTAGACAGAATTGCAATAATCTGAAAAGTAGTCCTTGGAAATTTCACATACAAATGAAAACCAGTTGTAACTGAGGATAGTTGATCCTAAAAAGCTTACCGTCAGTATTTTCCCATCAGAAAGGAAAGAATATGAAAAGAGCAAGGATTGCAATTTTGATTTATAGTTATAAATTGAAGATTTTCTATCAAGGACAAATAAAATTCTTTACATTAATATATACCTAAATAAAATATCAAATGTGTGCACTTTTTTACTTCCTATGTCCCTACTGACCATTGCATAATCTCAGAATCAGAGAATTAGATAAACTAAATTGAAGAGATGTGGAATGGCAGTGCTCAGTTTCCATTTAACTCTCACTAGTGTGCTTGCTAGTAACATAATCAAATTCTTGGGTTTCATGAGAGTAAACCAATAGAGTAGTGGAGTCAGCTGGAAGACACTAGACTTTGAGACCAGACTGGTGTACAAAGAATACATGCTGTTCTGAAAAATTTTTAATGGTTATTTAAAAAGTATGCAAGTGAGTGAAAATAGCTAAGTATATCAGTTCCAGAGAGGAAAGGAAACCATGGCTCTTACTGTGCTTACCCTTCACAAGGTTAGAGTTCCTGATACTGTTGAGCTCTGTAGCCCAGCAGCAGTGAGAGGAGAGCTTCTGATGTGATGATTTCAGCAATTGCTAGTTTTCTTCCCATCTCTTTCATTTGAGATCTAGCATTTTTGGTGTATTAACGAATAAAATTGCACAACTCCTTGGGAGACAAACAGTTTTTATTCTCTTGTAACCATTTCAGACTTTCTTTATTCTTATTTAATTTAATGTGGATGAGTCATTTGGTAACTCTCAGAACTAAGGTGATTTTATTCTCCCTTTTTTAATTCACAGTTACATTGCAGTCTGGAAAAAAAATGATGTTTTGCTGCATAAGAAGTAAAGTGTTTTAGTTTAGTTAGTGTCTCCCACTTTGCTTCACTGACTATAAAAGCATCGATTTCTAATTTACCGATGTGAATACATTAGTAAGTGCTTAAAAAGTTTTTTTTTTTTTAATTAATTTTATTTTTGCAACCCTATAAAATCCTATAATAGATTCTTAGTCCCTATTTCATATGTTTAACTGGGGCACTGAAAGATTGAGTCAAAACTGTCTAATCATTTTCAGTACCAAAGATATAGGATATAGGAAATTAAATGCCAATAAATATGTATTTGCAGCTTATTTGTTGAGCATCAAATGGGAGATGTGAAGCAGTTGCAAAGAGAATTCAGTAGTTGTACTGTATGGCATATCCTATATGTTACCATTTGGCAGCATGCAGGGTTGGGTAATATGCATGTTTCAGATTGTCATGCAAATAAAGGAACTATTTTAATGTTATCAGTCTTACTCATTTTGAAGCTCGAAGTTATCTCTGGGTCTGCCCTCTGACCTGAATTGTCTGAGTTAAAATTTGCTTAGTTAAAGAGCACATTAATGACTACTCCCAAATATGTTAATAAAAATGTTACTAATTATGCTATTGTTTTATCATGGCAGCAAAGAAGTAACTTTATTCAAGGTCTGCAAAGGCTGAAAGGTTGTATTTTCACAAACTCAGTGCTAGTGTGAATACTGGTTCTTTAATCCTAAAAAAAATTAGAAAAGACAAGGATAGTTTCTCATCAACAAATGCTTTCAAATCAATCTCATTCATTTTTATTATTGAATGTGTTTCAAAATGGAAAGCAAACAAACAAACAAAAAGCATCTCAAGGTACTGCAGCCTCAGTTGTTTAGGATACTAAGACAAATAATTATCATTTCGCTATAGTATGACTTTCTAGGGAATAAAGAGTGTGTGTTTATGGAAGTAAATCAGTGCCATAATGTTATTTAGGAATTCATAAAGACTCTGTAGGAAACATTATTTCTAACCTTTCAGTTTTGACTTCACAATCTAATGTTATTTTAATATACTTGGGGTATATTTTATGTTTTAAAAATCTGACATTTTTCCTAATTTGGTGTCATCTTGACAAAATCTGCATGATTCAGCACAAAGGTTGAAATCTATTCATTATTCAGTTCTGTAAAAGTATCTGCTATCTTTGCGAATAATTGAAAGTTTCTTATCTTTCACATTTCGTATGTACACCAGAAAGGAGTGGGATACTTGCTTGTGAGATATTTTGAACATTTATGGAATATTATGTTCAATTTCAGAATCTGGAGAAACATAAGTTCTTTGCTACCTTTTCTGAGCTGCCATCTTTAGGAAACTGTGATACCCTCTAGAGTAAAACTAAAATATCCATCCCTATGTCCACTTAATGAGTATGAAGTTTAGGGGTAGAGAGAGGTTTGTGGTGGAACAAATTAACAGCTTATACACACGTGCATTCTCAGATGTCCTACTTCAAATAGTTGTTCTGTAAATTTAGCCAAGGATTAACTGACTGGAAGTAGTTAATTTCCCTAGCAAATGTACAAATAAATTGATAATTTTTCTGTGCATAAAATGGTATGAACAACAATTTTGCAGAAGGATAACAAAGGCAATTCATTCTTGGACTTGAAATGTACAAGGAGGGAGATTGGATGTTAACTTAATGCTTCATTACTGCAACTATATTAACAAAGATAATTGACTGTGATACTCCTAGAGGAGGAAAAAAAAAGTGCTTTTTTTCAACTTGCATTCAGTTAAATTTAAGTTTTTACTAGAAAGAGTGGTCGTGTTTGTATTGTTGCTTTTCTTTGTTTTGCGTCTTAAGAAAACCACAAACATCAATACACAAGGTTGAAACACTGTTTGAACATGTAATCCTGATATCAGGATATCATTTTGTACAGTTCCTCAAATTCTGTCTTCGAACTGATTTTTTTTTTCCGTGCATCAGTGTGAAGAACTGAGATATATAAGAGCCATTTTTGAACAGAAGTCAGATTTATCTCTTAAAGTTATTGAGACTACTATTGAAGTAATAAAAACTTGATCTCCTGCAAATGAGATCAAGGTCCTTTGAAGTGTAGCATAGGTAACACACATTATAAAGTGTTAGCATATTATGTTCTAAAAGTAAAAAGTGTTACAGTGGTGAATCATGGTTTCGATTTAAAATGTTTTAGGGTGAAAGGCTACAAGTACAGCTTTCATCGTTATTTTTTTGAATGTAGTGGATGAAATAGGTGAAATAGATCTAATTATGTACACGTGGTTACGGTATGTTTTAAGTAGACAAAAACAGATGTGGGACCTAAAGAAAGCCCCCAGGGAATCAATAGAGAACAATGTGACCCAAGTTTCTATTTCAAAATGCTTGGAAATATTTTAGCATAGAAAAGAGCTGTATTTAGTCATATCAGAAACCTGTTAGTAGAATGTAGTAAGATGCATATTTTTTCCTAATAATGAATTTTTCTTTTTTGAAACTTTACGAAAACATGGAATATTTATATCTCCTTTTTCATCAAATGCAATTGAAATTGGCCCAGTAAGCTCCAAAGAGTTGAGAAGACTAACATGCAGAAAGATACAAAGATATCCAATCATATTTTCCACACAAGACTGTGCAGGAGACTTGTTACTAATAAACCATTTTTAAAAAGAAAATAGAATAATTATTTGTTGATGGAAATTGAAATAAAAAAATGATGTAAATGGAGTGATCATTCTTTGCATTTTGGATTTAAATGCTTTTGAGCTGATACAATGAGAGCAGAAGTGTCTCAGAAGCTTTTCTTAACTTATTAAATTACTTTTCTTCTTTCTATCTGGCCTAGTCAGTTCTGTGTTTAACTCACCTTGGAATTCTCAAAGAAGATGTAATTGTGTTTTCCACAGACATTTTCTGTCTATGGTCATTTCCATATTTCATAATAATGCACTTTTATGTACATGTGTTTTTACATGCAAGCTCTGTTTGAAATAACAAGAGTCATTTATAGAGCTGTAAAGCCATGGAACAGAATCTTTGTAGTGTTTTCACTATTACTGTATCAAAATAAAGGTAGAATCCTAGATTAGACTCATAAATTATCGCCATCTTGTGTCTACCCTAGCTACAGTGTCTCTGGCAAAATGTAGCATTCAAGAAACATAAATGGGTAAGTAATGAAAAAAGCAGTCCTTCTTTGTTTAACTGGATAATAAATGTCATGCTGCTATTCCCTGCATTGCACCAGGTGTACATCACCGTAGATAAAGCATACATCAAAACAATTTTTACGATTGTGCATGAATAAACTGTTAATCTGTACAGAGACTAATCCACCTGGATAAATTAATTTTGGTTGAAGAGGATTTTTCTTCAATAAATAACATTACTTTTCAGTTTTGAAATTTCTTATTTCAAAGATAATTTTGAAATTATGATTTTCTTTTTATTTATTTTTTTGTTGTTGTAAAAGATGATCAAAGCTTCAAAATAAGGTTTTATGATTTATTTGTTTTATTCATAGAATGGTATTGCAAATCTATTCTACAGAAAACCAAAGCTATTTTTGTCAGCTTTACTTAATTAATATTCTTTAGCTGAATGTTAATGAAATTCAGTTTTGAATTTATAATTCAGTTTTGCATTTGTTTTTTGTTGATTTCATTATATTATAAATATAGATTTTAAAACTGAATTTGAATATTAAGTTTCCCTAACTTTGTCTCCAAATTTAAAACAACTTCAATTCTCACTTCATTTTTTTCTTTCTTTTTTTTTTTTCTTAACGCAAATAAAATTCTACTGGATATATTTAAAGTATTTATATGTGTAGTAATGTAGCTGAAGAATATTGGTAAAAACAAAATCACTTTCAAAGACCTTTCAAAGACCTAAATTCAGCTTTAATTGCTGATGCTTTTCCTGAAGAAAGATCCTGTCCTGCAAGCTTACCTATTTTTGTGGTGTAATTAGTTGGCCCATTAAAATACATATTATCTGTTCTATAAATCTGCTCTAGTAACTTCTGAAAAATACATGACACTAATCATAATTGTACTCTTTGGAAAGCGAGTTACAAACCTCGTACTGAGTACTTTTGAAAACTCCACTGAACATGTGTTCAAAACAAGTATTTAGAAAGGAATTGCAGGCATATTTTCTTACCTTCCTTCATTCTTACTACATACATTACTGTCGTATGGAGTACTGTATTTGAGAGAAGTTATTGTGACTCACAACATCCCCAAAGTTATTCTTCTAATATGAGATGAAAACATAAAGCAGCTTAAAGAACTTACTATAAAAATGGAAGCGGCCTGTAAAAAAGGCAGTTTACTGAACTGATGAGGCAGTGGTACCTGTTTTACAAACAGGTGAGCTGTCGTGGTCTTATTCTCAGTTTGGCTTAAAGAAAAACTACATTACCCACAGAAGGAACCTTTCTGGCAATAATTATAATAAAGAGTTAATGAGATCAGTAAGCTAGCTGTCTTGTTTAGTTTACACAAATATTTCCAGCTTTTCCTGAAAAGTAGTTTTGCATGAAGGAGGTAGAGGGAGGAAGGAAAGAAGAGAGGTTCTTACTGTGTGTTTCTGTGATTTGTTGTTGTTGTTGTTTGTTTGTTTTATTTAGAAATCACTCTCTGTGTAGAATAAAAACAAAAATATATATATTATTTACTTTTAAATCTTGTTAAACTTTTTATTAACCTTGACAAATGTAGCTTTGCAAATTTTGTTAATTCCTTTTTTAATGAGAATCTGACTTTCTCAGTCAGAAAAGGAGATTTTACAGTAATAATACATAGTTCACAAGCTCCTGGAAATTGATTATTCAGCCTTATAACAATAGAATTTGGTCTGATATTATCCACAGAACATATATTACTTTATAAAATCTATCTAAATGAAGGCTGAATTTAAAATATATTTTTCTGCTGGAGACAAAATGGAATGCTTTTTAATTATCTAGGAAGCTGATGACAAAGTACTCTATTCTCTCTTGACGACGTTTATGCATTCAGCAAATATTATTTGATCACAGATCAATGTGAACCTTCAAACTATCAAATACCTCCTGGTTCTAAGTCTTTCTGACATAGTATTCATAAAATTCAAGTTTAAGGATCAGCTTTTTTATTCATGACATAATGTCCTGTGATTCCTTGAACAGGACTCAGAAAATAGGCAGTTATTCAATAGATTGTTTAGTTCTTGTTCGGCCTGTGCTTTTTGTTGTTGTCTGTCTGCTATTCAGCTCAGAATACAGAACTATTGTATTTCTCATAAATGCTTAGCACTCAAATATGGAAGTGCTTCACAGGCATTAATTTTTGTACCTAACAAGTTTTACTATGAAGCCACGAGTGTCTTCATCATTATTTAGCACAATAATTGCAGCAGTACAAACAACCAACCTTATAAAAAATATTACATGTATTATTTTTTTTTAGCTCATCAAGGAAAGGGTTCTGTGAATCTTTACCTACACCTAGATCTACTGTGCAGTATACAAGATGGATACTCATCTGAAATATCTAGTGCTGTATCTATATGCAAAGCGTCAACCTAAATTTTTGGCTTTACAAAATTTTGATGACTATATTTTGCAGTAGATATATTTACAGCCTAGTTGTTTCTTCATTTCTTTTTATTTCCAGTACTTGAATGTATTATAGGATTCTATATGGGTTTATTTGTGTGGCAAAGATCACCTTTCTTTGTTTACTGCTCCAAGATACTCGTTTTATTGAAAATTACTCATGAAGACTTATGATGTTTCTCTGAAAATGCTGAAAATAACTAAATGGCAGTCTTTAACATTTACCATTAGAAAACAAATGGTTTGTGCATGAGATGAAAAGACAATAAAATCTGTTATGTTAACAGATAGATATCATTTACTTTTAAGCAGAGTACTATGAAATCTTTTACCAAGAGGTACAAAATTACAAAAGAAGCACTGAATTTACTTCAGTCATTTTTAAATTTTACTTGAGAGTCTGTCACGGAGTTATCTAGATCAACGTGTGCCCTCGACAGGGGGCAGCAAGCCCATAGGCCCCCTGGCCCAAAAACAGGACGGAAAAGGGGGAAGGGAAGGGAGATGGGAGCTGGGCCCAGAAACCAGAACAGCAGCAACAATCTAAGGAGGAAAACTTAATTTTACTAAACATGATATCGGAATGCAAGATAACACAATATAATATAATATAATTGAAATTGAGGCTAATAAATCAAATAAGAGAGAGAGAGTGTCCGAAACTAAAAGGCCTACTTTGAACTGAAGGCACACGGTTGGGGAGCAGACCCACACACTGCTAGGCAGTGAGCAAGAGAGCCAGAGAGCAAGATCCCATGACTCCCTCCCATGGCTTATCTTCCTCTCTGAACATGAATTCCCCTGGGATGTGTAGTTCTTCCTTTCTTCTGAGAACCAGGCATCCAGAAAGTTGTCAGTCCACGGAACTGGAGTATTAACTCTTTAATTACCCGTGCTTTACATGATGTTTGGTGTGGAATATCGATAACAAAATTATAAAACCATGACAGAGTACTGTGTTTTGTACTTTTTTGACTTCCAAAGTCAAAAAAGAGCTGATTTTGCTGTGGGAGGTAACTATGGTTAGGAGAGAAACTGTGTGCTCATTTTCCAGAAGGTAGTACATAAAAAATAAAGAAAGATCTTTGTATTCCTGGAAATTTGAGAAATTGGAGGGTCTGCTGTAGGAAATAGGATATATCGGTGTTTCTGTTTACAAGACAGTGACTGCTGTTTGTAATCTGTTAGAGGATGGGTATCTTGTCACAGAACAACCCTTTTGGACATCTTTATAAATGTTTTAGTAACTGAGCAATGGATCAGTGATGCAAAATACTTTCTTATCTGTTGTAGTGAGGGTCTGGCGCCCGGAAGATATCGCGTTGTACGGGAAGACAGGGTCCCCCTCCCGATAGCCAATAGCGTTCAGTGCCCAGGTTATATAAGGCTGTTTCTCCCGCCAATAAACGCCATTTGCCGTCCACCACATTGGTGTCAGCGAGCCGATGGACCGAGCGGCCTGGGATTGGTCGCCGTGCCGTTCCCGAACCAGGTCGCCACGCCTACGATAGGCAACAAGTGGTGCCGAAACCCGGGATTCGCCTGGACGGGTGAACGGCGGCCGGAGCGGCAGGACCAGCCCGGCGGGGAGGACGCTCCCGGACCAACAAGGAGGATGGAAGTCCTTGTGAAGGTCGTATTGCAGTTAGATAAGCAGTGGGGTATCGATTGTAAGCCCAAAGATTTTATTCTCGCTATTGCGAGGCTTTTGCGAATTGGGGTCATTGACCAGCCGGTGGATATTCTCCACCCCGAAGTGTGGGATAAGCGCACTAAAGCGTTAACTGAGGAGACGATGTCCTTGGGCTGTGGGAGAAGCCTAGAGTCGTGGGGGAGAGTCGCGCGGGCCCTGCGCAGGGCCATGCGGGAGCGGGAGAGCTGGAGGGCGGCAGAGAGCCGTTTGTCGGCCGCCCCGGGACTGGGAGTCGGGGCGGCCACGCGGAGTTTGCACCCCTCTGATGATGACGTGTCCTCTCAATCGAACCCCGACCCGCGCACGGAGGGACAGAAACGTGCTAAATCCTTCTGGGGTGGGTTAATCGAGGAGGCCAGGGCTGCCGCGGAGAAATCGGAGCCCGAGGAAATTTGGGCTCGACCGCCCCCCTATGCGCCCCAAGATGGCGCCGAGCCAGGAGAGGGAGGGCGGGGGGAAGGCGCCCTTGGCGGGAACGTCGAGGAGGTGTTAGATAAAGGCGGTGGGAGCGACCGGGAAGGTGAGGGGAGCGTGAGTGAAGGGTGGAAAGCCAATCAGAGCGGCCGTCTGAAGAAAAGCCGCTGTGGGGCGAACATCCCGCTGGGCAGAGAGCGGGACGAACCAAGAGGGAGGGAACGGCCTGCCCGCAAGGGAGGCGGGCGGGGCCGGAGCCTAACAAAAAGGTACGAGAAACCGGAAGTGGCCGCTCAGTCGGGCTCTGACTCCGGATCAGACACTGGCTGCGACGAGTGGTTCGCAATTGACTTAGAGGAGGAGGGAATGAATACGAACAGAGTTAAGAGCTGAAATATTCCCATCCAAATTAAAGAGAAATCGCGAGGGGGAGAAATCCCTCTTACAGACTGGATAAAAAAAAAAAAAAAGATTGCATGTGTTGACTGGGCCCCATCGGCCACACTAGTGTTCCCAGTCCGGGTGATGGATGGGGGACAGAGGGTCCACTCGCCGATAAACCCTAGGGATATACAAGCAATTGTTAAGGCAATTGCAGATAAAGGGCTTAACTCAGCTATGGTCTCCACCCTTATAAATGGTGTTTTTGGGGGAGATGATATGCTCCCATTTGACATAAAACAAACCTGTAGACTAATTTTTGATGGAGCAGGGATGATTGTTTTTAAACAAGAATGGGAAGATAACTGTGCAAGACAACTAGCTCAAGTAACTGGGGCGGATCACCCGCTACATGGTTCCAGCCTGCAGCGGCTGATGGGTACAGACCCAACAATGATTACCTCCCAAGCACAGGCCCTGGGCCTCCAGGCCCATGAAGTTACGACAACTACTTGTGTGGCCAGGGATGCTATTTGCACAGCCTCTAAAGTTATTGTTAAGCCATTGCCATGGTCCACCATAAGACAAAATGGAAGTGAGAGCTTTACACAATTTGTAAATTGCCTCCAGGCAGCAGTCGACTCCTCGACCCTGCCTGCAGAAGTGAAAGGCCCGGTTGCCACCAAGGTGGCCCACAAGAGCGTGCTGGCCACAGGCGGCGTGACCAGCCCGGAACGGTGGTGCTGCACAAGATCCGCCGCTACCAGAAGTCCACGGAGCTGCTGATCTGCAAGCTGCCCTTCCAGCGCCTGGTGTGCGAGATCACGCAGGACTTCAAGACCGACCTGCGCTTCCAGAGCCCAGCTGTAGGCGAGCGAGGCCTACCTGGTGAGGCTCTTCGAGGACATCCAGCTTACCTGGCGCATCCATGGGGAGTGCACCTGAGGCCACAGCCCATCCGCTTTTTTCTTCCGATTAACATCATGTTGGTAGAGCACCAACAACTGTTATAAGAATGTTCTTGTTCAGAGCACCTTATGTTTTCTATTTGAGTTTTCTATTGAAGATTGTTCTATTTGAGTTTTCTATTGAAGATTGTTATATATTGTTATATTTTACCTAATTTAATTGTGCATAGGGAGGGGGGATATGTTGTAGTGAGGGTCTGGCGCCCGGAAGATATCGCGTTGTACGGGAAGACAGGGTCCCCCTCCCGATAGCCAATAGCGTTCAGTGCCCAGGTTATATAAGGCTGTTTCTCCCGCCAATAAACGCCATTTGCCGTCCACCACATTGGTGTCAGCGAGCCGATGGACCGAGCGGCCTGGGATTGGTCGCCGTGCCGTTCCCGAACCAGGTCGCCACGCCTACGATAGGCAACACTTATCTAGCAGCAGCTCTTATCTGAATTTACTGTATCTATTGTGGAGAAAGCACGAGGTTCCAGTGCTACAGTGTTTGTGTTGTGAGCACTACAAAACTTTTTAAAACCACTGTTCATTTGCTCAGTATCAAAGAAAACATTTTAACCAAACTTAAGTGCTAACTAGTCACTCGGAGGTCTTCACTACCTAAAATTTTCCTTCATAACAGAATCTTTACAGTGTATGAGATAGAAATAATAAAATAATTTTCTTATTCTTTCCCTTAGGCATTTCCTGGAAACACAAACTCTGATAGTGTGGTCCGACATGATTTGCAACACCCAGTCATTGCTCGCTATGTACGTATAGTTCCTTTAGATTGGAATGGAGAAGGCCAAATTGGGTTAAGAATTGAGGTCTACGGCTGCTCCTACTGTAAGTTTTTCCATTATATTCCTTAAAAAAAAAAAAAAAAAAAAAAATCTAAATAGAAACTGTCTTTGAATTTCAGATTAAATCTGAATCTCAAGTGCTTTTTGCTAAAATGCATGAAGATATTCCAGGATTACTAATTGTAATAACTGGAGCTTAATTTAATATTTACTGTATCCTTTATTCTGAGTTTCTAGTTAGCTCTTCTATAGGAAATACAGCATTAGAATTAGTAAGAGTGCTTTGAAATCACTACTTTTGATCTTCAAAATTGTTTTTGCAGAAGACTTGAATAGACCAGTTGAGGAAAAGATAGCATTCAGATACATTTCATGCTGGGTCTTGAGAGGGAAACAAGACATAATTCATTGCCTGATGACAAAGATAAAAATAAAACAAGTAAAAATTCAATTGAAGAAGCTCATCTTGTCTAAATATGACATGTTTTTCAGAGATTTTTCCTTTAATATTTGAGTATAACTTTAGAATCTCTTCTAAAAAAAAAAAAACGAGATGAGCAATGGTGCAAGTGGTTAAGAGCACAACAGATCAAGTTTTAAGAAAAGCAAGTGTAGTTTCTAAATACCATTCCTTGAATTTGATCCTGTGGGTGCTTATGTGAAGTCCACATGCCTGCAAACTGTAAATGTCTGATGTCCTATTTCTATGCAAATTTAGTACAGTATTCTTGTAGGTGTTTTAGGGGAAATAAATACTTGAGATTTATCTTAAAAAAAAAAAAAAATGTTAGAACAAGTTAAGAAGCACCTATCTTGAAGACTCTTCCATTGACATCAAGTGATTTAAGGCCTATTGAAACACTTTGTCATGGTAACTAGCAATTATGTTAACTAACTAGCAAAAATATCTTGTGATTTCTGTTGCTTTGACTTGGCTATGTGCTTTCATTAAACACTATTGAGAATCACATTCTGGTATTATTTTTCCTATTTCCATGCAAAGAATTAAAGCCTCATTTTAAAATTTAGATTAAACTTAGATAATTTTTTAACAGCTGAAATAACTTAGCTGAAAAATCAAATCAAACTTGCTGCGGTGTTGGTAGGGCTGTGCTGGGGGAATTCATGGGTGTTGGATACGTTTGTAAGAAAACACATTGTATGTGTTATCTGAGGAACTGTAGGTTATCCTACAACAAGTTGGTTCTTGTTCAAAAAGGTAGTGATCATCTGAAGTATTAGGTAGCACTGTGTACAAGGCTCTTAATGAACCAAATTTGCCATCACTCTACTAAAATATTTTATATGCTGTTTTAAGTGTAGCCAACACTATAACATGGTTGATTTCACATCATGATTACATTTTTTTACATTTAAGTATATCTACTTTGAATACAAATACAAGTATATGGAGACAGAAACCAACTTTTTTTTTTTTTTTTTTTAATCCAACACTTTTTTAAACAACAACAAAAAAAAAGAAAATATTTTTAAGTTGTAGGGTTTTTTTTGTTTGTTTGTTTGTTTGTTTTTAGCCAAAAATATTTACAAGCAAAAGGTTTTAGGTTTTTGTTTTGTTTCCTTTTTTTTTTTTTAATTAAATTGATATCTAATGCACTGTAAGCACGTTACAAGATGAATTTGGAGTCTGAAACTAAATGTGAGGAAAAGCATAGTTGGCTAACGAAATGAAAAGTTGTCTGCTTGAAAGACTGCATATTTCTGGAGAAAAATAAAACACATCTATCAAGGAAATAATGAATCAACTAAAAAAATACTGATAAAATTTGTCTTCACAGACAACTGAAGTAAGAAACCTAACCTTTTGTTTTCCTCGAAGAGAAGCATTGAACTGCTAGTATTATAAGTTATTTCAGTATTTCGTTAATGACATTAATAATAATGTTTTACATTTATATGTCTATAGGAACTTTTTTTTTCTTTCTCCTCCCAAACAAACAAAACAAACAAAACAAACAAAACGAAGAAACAAAAAAAACCTCTCCTAAAATACTGTGTAGATTTTAGAAGCAGGAATCAGGCTGTCCTTGAGTCAGTATGCTGAAACCAGTAGACAGCAGCAGCGCAGTAGAGAAGAAAAGTTCACTGTCTTATGACTTCTTGGAAAAACAGAATAATGTTTGAGAGTTCCAAACTTGTTTTCAAATGCATTATTTGGAGCAACTTATGTAAAGTTACATTGTTCCATAGATATGGAATTCAGCAGGAGCAAAGCTTTTAGCCCTATAATTAGTATTGTATATTGAAGCATTGTCATTAACCAGTGAGATTTGCAGATTAATCCTGCTGTCAGTGAAGAAACTGACTGTATAGATAAGTAGCAATTTTTTAAGCCTGATTAAAACATGGGCATCTAATCCAATTTGTGAAAATTTTTGAAACATTACCTAAAGCAAAAGGTTGCTTAATACCTTACAATCATATATTTTTCTTCAAGTTTGTAGGTTTATATTGAATGCAGTCTTTTATTTAGAGAATATTTGAGAACATATTTCAGATGTAGAACTTGCACATTTTCTCATAGTAAAGGTTTAATTGGAAAGTCATAAACTTAGTGCTTAAAAATATTTCATTGCACAATACAGCAATCTGGTTATTAGTCTCAGAGTATTAAGAACTCTCATTAAACCACATATTGAAATACGTGGTCATTAATTGCCATATTGATTTGTTCTTATTTTTCTTGAGTATGCTGATAAAATACACATTATTTTTTGTGTGTCAGAAATGGAAACCACATTCTTCCTTACACAGCAATGTGAATTAAAAAAAAGGTTCAACTTTAAAAGAGAATTAGAGATGACATCTATTCCCTAGAGAAGTTTGTAAAATTACAAAATATTTCCTTTCAAGGTGCTCTTATTCATTTAATTATTTGCTTGCCTTCTTGCTTTGAGATTTTTCTATGTTTGAAACTGCAGATGAGATCTGTGACGTTACTTTCTAATAGATCTCTTGGAAGTCACAAAAATTAATTAATTAATTAATTAATTAATTAAAGTCTCCTTCTACAGTAAGATTGAAAATGAGCAAGCCATAGGAAAAATTTATCAAAAAGCAAGTCATAGGAAAGAAAGTAATGTTACAGAAGGCAAAGTATCCACTGAATTCATTAATGCAAAGCTGATGGAATATTTATATTCAAGCTCTTTTTGAGACAGAGAGTAAAGAGACATGATAGATAGATGTCTCTCGTCATGTTCCCATTTATGAATTTTTTAGACAATCAGCAAATTCAAGGCATCTGGAGGCTATGACAACTACAATATATATTGTATTTTATCACTGATTTTTGAAGTTCATAATAAGCTCCTGCAGAATCATTGCCATACGAATAGTTCCTTCAATCACAATACTGCAGCAGATTAATGCATACAAAACAAACAAACAAACAAACAAACAAACAAACAACAAAAAAAAAAAACAGTAGCATTCCTATTGAACAGTCTTTGACAGCACTTTTTAAGATAATCTTATGAGGACTTCTGGGTGCTGAAATCTTATGGCATGAGTGGAATGGAGTCACTGATACCTTTGCTCATGGACTAGTTCTATCTTGCTATTTCAAATGTTACTGTTAGAGTATTCTGATGTATGACTGATTTCTTTTTAAGGAAGGAGAGAAAAGAAGAAAAATAAACAAGTCAGACCTTATCATTTTATGAAGAAATGAACATTTTTTTATGGAGATTATTTACTCCTTAGATAGTACAGTGAACAAAATCTTGGTCATGTGAATATTTACAAGAGAAAAAAAAATTAGACTTGGAGATGCTGTTAAGGCTTAAGCCATAAGTATTTGAAAGGAATATTTACAATAACTGTTTTGAAAATATTGAAGTGCTAAAAATTAGAGCTTGAACAGATTTTGACAAGTTAATCCTATTTGCCTGTAGTGACTTTAAGTGAAACCATTGTTCCTCTTCACTATTAATTCCACATTCATCAGCTGTATTCATCATTAGAAAAATTTCTGTGATACTTGTAATTTCCTTTGCCATTGTCATGCTATTGCTACCAACTATTCATATCTCCATCACTCTCTCCTATGGTTGCCATATGTACTTCACAGAAACTCCATTCTCTCCAAAACTATATATTACATCAAAATATCACAGGGAATATTTAAAGTAGATAAGAAAGCCACTATTTAACTTGTGTGGAACCTAACCAATTTTCTTTTGTCCAGTGCCACTAGATAGATATACTGGACATTTTGTTTCATCAGCCTATGCTCACAAACAAACAAACCTTCACGATCAAAAAACTGATGAAGTGTCTTGATGGCCACTGGAACTCCCTATGCTGAATGAACTATATGTCCATATGTATGTAAACATATGAATACATATTTATTCTTTTACACTTTTTTTTTCCACCTAAATTGTGAAGATACTTATGTGGTCTCATAATCCATGTAAATGGTTCTTTGCCAACCTCTCATAATATTTTATTACTCATAATAATAATGTTCACTAAACTGTCTTAATGAAAAGATGGACTTCTATGACCATAGAAGTGATGGAACTGCATAAAAATATTAAATGATAGATAGGAAGAAACATTTTGAAGCATATGTTTTGTCTAATCATGTTCTCATATTTGTAGCAACTGTATTAAATCATTGTAATTAAAATTGTTTTTCATTTTGGAGAAAAAAAGAATCACAGATTTGAGAAAATTATCAGCAGTCACTGTAAACTTAGTAGCTTTGTTTGTGACAGTGAATAGAACACTTAAGAGTTATCCGAAGCATCCAACCCTCTTTTTCTCTGTTTCTCTTTAGATATTTTTATTCTGGATATTTCTACAATTTCTATGTAATTGATCTTCAGCCAGCATAGTCACAGTTCAACATCTGCAAGCATAGCTTGGTATTTACTTTTTCTGATATTACAGGTGCATGTCTCAGTACTTGTATTAAAACAATGGAGAGTGAGGGAAATGAACTGTGAAAACATTTGAAGATCTCTTTGAAAACATGCTCTGTTTGAAAGCTTAATTCTTTTCTAATGTACTCTCTAGCATGTTTTTTTTTTTCTTTTTTTTTTTCTTATTTGTTTTTACATAGAGGGGACTTCTTATCTTGAAGATCATAAAAATTGGTGATTTTCCTCATTTTCTCCATGGTACTCCTCAAACAGTAGAGTTTTGCAGATTTAGGATCAAAAATAACTTTTTTTTTTTTTTTTTTTATAAGTATTTAAAGTGTGGGTTGTTTACCTACTCCCCAGGAAGAAATAGTTGTGATTGTTTCTTTGCAAGTGTTTGTTATTCTGGTATGAAAGTAAGTGAGAACAGACTTCAGCTAATTTCTTATCTCTAGTGGTTAACAGTAATAGGTATGGGTCTATTTTGGTTCTGGCTGTGTCCAGCACAGGGCACCCCAGACACACACAGCAGCCCAGCAGGCCCTGTCATCAACTCGGCACCTAAGAATGGTACAATTTTTAAATGAAATATTAAAATTTAACATATATTTTTCATTCTTTTAACATATATTTAGTCTGATACGAAAAAATGTTTTATTTTTGTATCAACTTCTTGAAACCACAGCAAATTGAGCAGTCCATTATTTTTAAATGTCTAGCTGTAGTGAAGTTACTGGTGGATATTCTCAGGCACCACAGGTTTGTGATCTGCAACAGCAATGTGTATCCCATACAAGTACATTTGTTATGCATCAGTGGATGCATAATCAAAGTCAGATTTAAAAAAAATCTATTTTACATGCATACATATCCCACCAAAATGTTCAGTTGCATACTCAAACATTTTTCAATTACACTTGAACACTTTTTTAAATCATTCAGCATTTCCTTTAGAAGAGTATGTATTGCTAGTTCATTTTTAAAAGATTTTTTAAGGTTTTTTGATGGAATACTGTATAATCAATGAATGTACAGATGTTATAACAGAATCACTGAATGGCCAGGGTTGGAAGGGACCTCAAGGATTGTGGATCGCCAACCTCCCTGCACATGCAGGGCCACCAACCTCCCCATTTAATGCTAGACCAGGCTACCCAGGGCCTCATAAAATCTGGCCTTGAACACATTCAGAGATGGGGCATCCACAACCCCTCTAGGCAGCTGTTCCAGCACCTCACCACTCTCTCTGTAAAGAACTTCCCCCTGACATCCAACTTAAATCTTCCCTCCCTCAACTTCAAACCATTTCCCCTCGTCCTGCCATTATCTACCCTTTCAAAGAGTTGACTCCCCTCCTCTTTGTAGACTCTCTTTAGGTACCGGAATGCTGCTAAGAGGTCACCCTGCAGCCTTCTTTTCTCCAGGCTGAACAAGCCCAACTCCCTCAGCCTGTCCTCACAGGGGACGTGTTCCATCCCTCTGATCATCTTTGTGGCCCTCCTTCAGAAAAATTGATTTAGAAATACTAAATTTTTTTTTTTATGGGACACTTGGACTTTGTTTATCTTTTAGAAAGTCACAATAAATTAAATAAGATTTAAATACATTCCCTTAAATATTTTCTTTGCTCTGAAAGTAATGCTTCCCATTTATCAAATTGTATCATCATAATCTTATATAATATAGTTTCCATTTAAATAGAATAAGTTCTAAGCTACAGAAGATTATTTTTCAATGTAGTCACCATGACTATCTATGCATTTTTGGTGGTGATTGAAGAAGGGCTTGTATGCTGCGTGTATTGTTTAAAAAAAAAAAAAAAAAGCCTGGAGCAGCAGATTTGATCCACTATTACTGTCACCACTGCTGAAACACACCACCTAACACACTATGCTAACACTGACTGTTAAATCTCTGTGAATGTTCATCAAGTATTGAAGAATGTCAATGGATGCTGTTTTTTCCACATGGAGGAATTCAGTTATATCTTTGTTTCATGTGCACTTCTGTGTCAGATATAATTTTCACAGACTGCCACTATGCTGCCATCATGGCAACAAAATCTAGTGGGATATTGGTGGGAACGTTCAATCTCTACTGTTATACTACTGATGTCTACCTCTGATATCATGGGCCAACAAAATAAAATAGAAGGCATTGCTTTCAGAGCAGCCTTTGCATGAGAAATCTATAAATCTTTCCTTTTCACATAAGTGCTTATGTAACTTCTAGATTAGAACCTCAAACTTTTAGAAGAATGTATGTAATTAGCAAGTTCTGAAAATAAATATTTTTTTTTACATTATTAATTGTTTTCAGCATTTATTTTTCCGAACAGAACTTCATATTTCTGTATTGGTTGCTGGAAAAAGAATTATTGCTTAATTCCTTGCATGGTAACATCTCTATTTTTCTTTTTCAGAAACTTGAAGTAGTGGATTTTTAATTCTTTCAATATAAACATGTTCTTACTTCCTTTCTTCCTTCGTTTTCTCTCTCCTTGTTTTCTTTATTTCTCATGGTACATAGTTGCCCTTTTGGTTCTAAGTATATTGAACAACTTGAGAGAATAACTTTATAAAACTATAGCTATAAGAAAGTTCTTTGTTACCTAAAAGATCGCATCCCTGGATGTGTTTAAAAACCATTTGGATGTGCTGCTCAGATACATGATTTAGCAGAGGCTTGTTAGGGTAGTAAGGTTAGGTCGTTGGACTCAATGATCTTGAATGTCTTTTCCAACCTGAGTGATTCTATGATTCTATTTGTTTAGCCACAGCTGGCATTTATGTAGCATGCTTTTATTTACGGATGCTCTTGCTTAGTGATGCATGTATAAGTGTGTCTGTCCCCCCATCACTTTACCCCTGTGTACATTCTCTTCAGGTAGAGAGAAAAGCGGTGATTCTGTTTCCTATGAAGACTAAATTGCAAACAATCATACAGACTGTTACTGAACTAAAGAAAACTGAGTTAGTTGTGTTGTTTTTGGTGACATCAGTGTTGCCATGGTACCAGAGGATCTCAACGCACCCCTTTTGCTTGGGTACTTCTTATATTTTTTTCTATGCCTTGTATAGATGCAGAAAATTGTACCATTGAACTGTCCACTGGACTAATGGGGTAAGTGGGACAGCTGTCCCTTCACCGCTGCTTCATAGCTTCTCTTCTTTGACTCATTTTCTGAGGAAAGCCTCTGAACGGAATACAACTTGCAAGCATTGGTTGTTGGTTCTGTAGGTTAGATTCAGTGAAGCTTACTTATATCTGGTTAATCTGGGGAGGATTGAGATCCTCTGTATCTCTGTCACCTGTTCCACGTTTGAGCACCCTCACAGTGAGAGCCTTTTCATTCTACTAAGTGTCACCCTGGGTAGGGACACATTTCACTAGCTGAGGTAAAAGGAGCAGTCCTTGAGAGCAGCCCTGCAGAGAAGAACCTGGGCGTCCTGATGGATGATAAACTTAACATGAGCCAGCAGTGCTCTTGCAGCTCAGAAAGCAAATGGTATACAGGGCTCCATCAGAAAAGGGGTGGTCAGCAGGGACAGGGAGGTGATTGTCCCTCTCCACTCTGCTCTTGTGGGGACCCATCTGGAGTACTGTGTCCAGATCTGGAGCCTCCAGTACAAGAAAGACAGAACTGATGGAGAGGGTCCAGAGGATGACCACAGAGATGATCATGGGACTGGAGCACCTTCCCTACCAAGATAGTCTGAGGGAGCTGGGCTTCTTCAGTCTGGAGAAAAGAAGGCTGCAGGGTGACCTCACTGCAGCCTTTCAGTACCTAAAGGGAGCCTACAAACTGGAGGGGAGTCATTTCTTTGAAAGAGTAGACAACAGCAGGACAAGGGAAAATGGGTTTAAGTTGAGAGAGGGAAGATTTAGGTTGGATGTTAGGGGGAAGTTCTTTACAGAGAGAGTGGTGAGGTGCTGGAACAGCTGCCAAGAGAGGTTGTGGATGCCCCATCCCTGGAGGTGTTCAAGGCCAGATTGGATGGGGCCCTGGGCAGCCTGGTCTAGCATTAAATGTGGAGGTTGGTGGCTGTGCACATGGCAGGGGGGTTGGAGATTCATGATCCTTGAGGTCTCTTCCAACCCTGGCCACCTGTGATTCTGCAATTTTTCTGGGAGGCAATTAAAGTTAACGTAAATACAGTTTTGCAGCTTACTGCTGTGCTTTCTGGAAACTTTTGCCTGTGTAGCTGTGCTCATCAGAGGTCATATTTCACTGCAGTCTGGCTGACATAAATAAGCCAGAAAGGTAGGTAGTATATATCTCAAGTGAAGCAGCAAATGACAAATTCACCAAGAAGTTTAAAAAATCGCTGCACTGCCCAATAACTCAGTGTATTCTTCTATGTTTTAAATACATGAGAAGACAATGCATTCCTGGAGCATGCCTGAAAATCAGTAAAGATGTGCAAGTTGACAACACATTCTAGCAAATCACACTGCCATGGCTTAATACAGTATTTTCCTACAAATGATCTTTACTGCTTTTTTGCTGAAGGTTATTGATCCTTCTGAGAATTTTCACCAGCTTCAGTGGGTCCAGTGCTTCATAGTATAGCTTAAAAAAAAACAAACAGGACCTTCTCCCTGCCTATCTTCAAGCTCTGTTTCCTTGTAGGAAGGTTACTGAACCTCATGTGGCCTGTAGCTTCCCATACAGTAATCTTTTTTTGCTGCAGATTTTTAAGAGTGATCCTTATTCCCCTAGCATTAAAAACAGCATCTTTCTTTCACACAGCCACTTGATTGTGTTCTTAAAATGAGATAATGACAATTTCCACTCTTGAAGATATTCAAAGCTCTGGATACTTGAAGCTCTGGATGTACTTATGGGCAACCTGCTCTAGCTGATTCTGCTTGAGCTGGGGGATGGACGAGATGACCTCTAGAAGTCCTTCCAATCTCAACAATTTTGCAAGTTTCTGAAGATGAAATTATAGCTGAGGCAAATACAGTTCTCCCAGTCCCCTACCAATCCTTTCCAACAAGTTTCTAATAATAATATATTGTTGATCTTCATTTTGATTTTACTTTCATGTTATCTCACACAAAGTGGGGGGACATAGGACAGGAAGTAAAAAAGAACAACATAAAAGGAATGATGAATATTTTCACAAAATTAAATTATGTGGCCTGCCATATCTGAAGAAAAAGAAGGATATAAGTTCTTTTGAGAATTGCAGTTTAACTTGTCACGTAGCTAAACATCACACAGCCATTCACTCTCTCCAGACTCCCCCTTTCCATCCCAGATGGAATGAGGGAGAGAATTGGGGAAAAAAAAAAAAAAAAAAAAACCAGGAATTGCAGGTTGAGATAAAAACTATACACTAAGAAAGAAGAGGAAAATGGGAAGAAATGCAACTATAAATATATAAATGCATACATTATACAGCCACAGTGCAATTACTCTCTACCTACTGACCAATCCACAGCAATAAATACAACTCCCTGCTGACCTGTGGCCTGCCAGCAATGCAAGTTCTTACCCCATACCAACCAATGCCCAGCAACCCTCAAGGGGTGTCTGTCCCATGTCCTGGCCTTCATCAATACTAGAGCACTTCTCCACCAGTCCAAGTCAATCTACATCCCCATCCCCCTTCAAACTTAGTTTACAGGTCTTTGGATGAGCCCTGCTAATTCCTGTTCCAGAACCCTTTTGCTACTGTGAAATAAACCTTTTCCATGTATTACTGTCAGGTCTGGTGTCTTATAAAACCAGCCATGATCAAAGAACTCAAAGCCCTGCCTATAGCATCAGTCTTGTAGCCAGGCATTTATGGACTGGATCCTTCTATTCCATCCCATGTCATCACCTGAAAACGAAGGGAGGGAAGAGAAAATAACTTGTGCCCCAGACCCTTTCACCAACTGTCCCAAGTCCTTGAAGACTTTCTTCATTCCCCTCAGACTATGGGATGCAGTTTCCTCCCCATCTGTGGAAGATCAGCAGAGGGTAGTAGTCATGACCTTCTGCATGTCATATTTTATAGAATAACCCTTGGCCTAATTCTGGCCACCTGTCCTGGCTCCACCCTCCCCTTGCAGTCATGCGTATAGTGGTGACTTCTTTTTCCCACTAAGTGGCCTGTCCTGGCTTGGCCATGGACATGCTCCCATGACTAAGCAAAAGCCAAGACATCTTTATTTCAGCTGAAACCAGAACAAGTGTTAAAAAGGACACAAAAGCATACCAAAAAAAAAAAAAAAAAAAATTACCTAAATTTAAATTTAGAAAAAGTTTGGCTTTCTTGAGTTCCAAGGTGATATAGTCTCCTTGTTGTCCTTCTCCATGGAAAATTACACCTTCACTTTCAGAGGTCTTAAATTTCAGAGAGATGACATCTTTCAATGTTTTCATTTTCTTGTTCCTGAATCTGTATGGTAGCACTACGTGGCCATCAAAATTGATAACATCAGCCCCTAATGAAGAAAAAAAAAAACAAAAAACATAACATTGTTTATGAGCGATTATATATTCCAGTAGCTATTGGAAAAAACAGATACGTTGTATGTAGATTGTATCTGAACAGAATAAAAACTTGTGCAAGTGCAGTATGCATTGCAAATATATTTTCTATTGACCAAGGATTATTCCTATAAAAAGTAGGAACGAGGAAGGGCATAAGTTTAATTCATAGGATGTAAAAAAGCAGCATCAGGAAAACAAATACTGCCACAGTACTGATTTTATTCTGACTTTTCTTAAATGTATTTGCTTTCCTATGCATTTTCTTAACTAGTTGACAACTTCTGAGTTATCATTAATTACTCATATTATGCCTCCTAAAATCAAATATATGCATCTGTGAAGACTGTTAGCACTAAGACATGAAACTAAAAAAATTGTGTAGGAGTTTTAAAATATTTTTCCTTGCCTTGTTCAGTTGTATATATAGAAATGTTTGATAAAATTTAGCTTCAACTGGTCTTGAGAAGAAAAAATTCTACCATTTGGACCAAGCTTTTATCTAGGTTTGGTTTTATTCAAAATCAGGGAGGGAAACTGAGGGATGCAATGATTATCTTTTAAAGTTAATCCAATATTCATGTAAAAGTTGCATAATATACTACAAAATTTGATATATTCTTATTTTCATTTTTTTAAGAATGAGACAGAATTTTTCACAACTTTTTTTGGATGCACGGTCCAGAAGTAATAGCTACAGAATTTCATTTCAATGAACAGGCATACTTCTAGTGAGTTTTGAATCTTCTCTTTTAAAAACAGTTCAGTAAAAGACTGCAAACATATAGATCTTTAAAATTTTATAGATTTGTTTAATAAAACCCTTTAAAAGCCACTTAACCTGTGACCAGTAACTAGTGCTCTAGCTATTATTTCTATGAGTATTTCCTCCTCTCTATTCACAACTAATAATTTAAATTCTTTAAAAATAATTCTTTCAAATGTTGATCTTTTTAAAGAAAAGAGTCTTCCCCACTTATATTCTACGGAAGCGTCCACTGTTATTGGCACAACATATTAGTATAATTCATTTCATGTTCTGAATTAAATAAAAAATAAAATTTATCATAAATTCTTCAATTACATCTTCCTTATTTTTGCCTGCTTCTATTGTGTGCCTATTTTCTTGTGTGACTGCTTGTAACTTTCTAAAAATCCTAACTAGTTTTTGTTATCATGGTGGAAAGTAACTTAAATCTTTCAGACCTTCTCAAAAACACACAAACAAAAACATTCCATTGTGCAGTTAGTGCAGCAGAATCTTAAAAAATTCCATTATAGCATTTTGTACATGATTAATATTACATATAAATGATTAATAAATTATATATATTTCAGTTCAAATTTAGGTAGTCAACATTATCCGCTATTATGTTAAAAAAGTTGCCTTTGTTTTTGGCAACATATGTCAGACATGCATTTTAAAAAATGCTTACTTTGAAGTAATTCTTGAAATATTATTTTTCATCCAGATTCAGTGAAGCGCCTAAAGAAATGTCTACAACCATGCCTAAATGTCTGGGAATTTAGGGGATACCAAAATGATCTGCTGAGTCAATTTTTACGAGTTCTGAGTCCTCAACTGCTATCAAGAGACTGCTTATGTACAGCATCAATGTAGGCTTCTTTTCACATTCTATAATTTCCAGGAACATTTTTGCAGTGATAGAAAAGTTACCTGAGTGTCAGAGAAAAGCAAGCTTCATGATGTTTATTCTTTACTGAAAGTATGTACAAACAGAACCAATGTTTCATTCTATTTCATTGTCCAGTCACAAAATCCACAACACATCTTCTATTCATTAACTAAACAACAGTCAGTTGAGATCAAGGCTCGCAGTTATGTTTATTAAGTGCCTGTCCATACATCCTTTCACCATTAAGCAAAGTGAGTTTTCTGATATACGCACCAACACATTATGTTTCTGTCCTTCAGGATTTTTCCAGCTAGACCAGGCATGTCCAACCCATGGACTGTGGGCAACATGCAATCTGGCGCAGCCTGTCAAGAGGCCCAGCCTCTGCCCCTCACCACCATGGTGATTAGTCTTCTTAACCTACCTGCCTGGTCTGGCCCTAGGTGCTCACCTAGAAACAACCACACATAGATCTGCCACTAACATCATGGTGACTGAAACCAGGAGCTCAGTGTACAGGTAAGTCAGGTTATGGCAAATAATTTTATACTATTTGATACTTTAGCCAAAAGCAGTACTGCAAACAGTGAAAAACATGCAGCCATGCTTTCTGTTTTGATAAAGGAATTTGAGACTATATTTCAAGACTGATGAAAAGAATCTTTTTTTCTTTTCTTTTCTTTTCTTTTCTTTTCTTTTCTTTCCTTTCCTTTTCTTTTCTTTTCTTTTCTTTTCTTTTCTTTTCTTTTCTTTTCTTTTCTTTTCTTTTCTTTTCTTTTCTTTTCTTCTTCTCTTCTCTTCTCTTCTCTTCTCTTCTCTTCTCTTCTCTTCTCTTCTCTTCTCTTCTCTTCTCTTCTCTTCTCTTCTCTTCTCTTCTCTTCTCTTCTCTTCTCTTCTCTTCTCTCCTTTCCTTTCCTTTCCTTTCCTTTCCTTTCCTTTCCTTTCCTTTCCTTTCCTTTCCTTTCCTTTCCTTTCCTTTCCTTTCCTTTCCTTTCCTTTCCTTTCCTTTCCTTTCCTTTCCTTTCCTTTCCTTTCCTTTCCTTTCCTTTCCTTTCCTTTCCTTTCCTTTCCTTTCCTTTCCTTTCCTTTCCTTTCCTTTTTTTTTCTTTTGTGTACTCATGACCCTATTTTCAGTTCCCATAAATAAATTACCTGCAAATTTTTAAATGTAATGTGTAGAGTTACAATCACATATTTAACTCAAACATTGATCCTGTCTCTTCATCAGACTTCTGTAAGACCTCTCTTAGCAGAGACAAACATTCCTTGCTTCACCACCCCATCTTATTCATGTCATTGCTCTCTGATTGTACATAAATTTGTGAACAACAGTTATCAAGGATGAAGCACAGAATGAATGAAATTTCATCAAAAGTCTCTCACTAACACCTTGAGAACTCACTAGGAATTGCAACCACTACTATAAAAACAGACTTGTGCATTGATTTCACAGAAATGAAATCAAATATCTTACTAGTTTTATGGTTCCCCACCCCCCCGCCCCCTTTTTAAAAATTAAAAATTGAAATGTTTTGTTACTTACATACATAAACTATATTATATATTTTACAAGATGTATTTTTCAATGGATTAAGAACTGGTTGGCTGGACATGATCTGTGGTTCTGTGTCAGGGTGAAGGCTGGTCACAAGTGGTGTCCCACAAGGGTCAGTCTTGGGAACAGAGCTCTTCAACATCTTTGTCAATGGTCTGGCCAATGGCATCAAATGCATCCTCAGCAAGTTAGCAGGTGACACGAAGCTGAGCAGTGCAGTTGATACATTGGAGGGAAGGGAAACCATCCAGAGGGACCAGAACAGGCTGGAGAAGTCAGCCCCTGAGAATCTAATGAGGTTGCACTTAGGCTGGGACAACTCCAGGTATTTATAAGGGCAGGAGGAAGACCACCTTGAGAGCAGCCTGCAGAGAAGGACTTGGGGTACTGGCAGATGAGAAGCTAGACATGAACCATCAGTGTACATTTGCAGCCCAGAGGGCCAACTATGTTCTGGGCTGCATTAAAAGAGGAGTGTCTAGCAGGGAGAGGGAGGTGATTGTTCCCGTCTACTCAGCTCTTGTGAGGCCCCATCTGGAGTACTGCATCCACACCTGGGGCCCTCAGCACAAGAAAGACACAGAGCTCTTGGAACAGGTCCTGATAGGGCTGCTAAGATCAGAGGACCAGAGCACCTCTTGTATAAAGAAAGAAAGGCTGAAGGAATTGGGCTTGTTTAACTTGGAGAAGAGAAAGCTCCAGAAAGACCTCATTGTGGCCTCCAAATACTTGAAGGGAGCTTATAAACAGGAGGGGAAAGACTGTTTACATGGGTGTATAGTGATAGAACAAAGGGGAATGGTCTTAAACTGAAACAGAGGAGATTTAGGTTAGAGGTTAGGAGGAAGCTTTTCACTCAGATGGCGGTAACACACTTGAACAGGTTGCCCAAGGAGGTTGTGGATGCCCCATCCCTGGAGGCATTCAAGGCCAGGCTGAATGTGGCTCTGGGCAACCTGGTCTGCCGGTTGGCAAACCTACCCATGACATCAGGGTTGAAACTAGATGATCATTATGGTCCTTTCCAACCCAGGCCAGTCCATGATTATATGTAAGCAATGCTCACCTTTAATCACCAGTGCAACACAATATGAACTTCTAGGAAAAAATAAATAAATTCTATTCCCCCATTATCAGAGAAGGGATCCTGTTGCCCCTTCACTACAGCCAATTTCAGTGAGGTTTGAACAGTCCCTACTTTCAGCATTCTTTACTTCATTCTTCCCCCCCTCGTTCCCTTTTCAAGCTTTTCTCCCTTTTGATTTCTTTCTTTTTCACTTTCTTCTTAAGAGTTCTTCTTGCTTTCCTTTCCTCTTGGCCTTTAATAAAAAGAATTTTCCTATCTAGATGTTATCATGCTTTTTTTTTTTTTTTTTCTCCATTGAGGTAGGAATAATCTTGTCTATAAATAGTGATAAGCATTTTCAGCATCACATTGCATGTGTAGGCTTGTTCAGTCAAGAAATCAGACGATAGGACCAGCAGAATATATATTAACAGATAATTAATCTACTTCCTATAGTAACTTTTGATGAAGTAATTTCTAGCTTTCTTCTGATGTTTTTATTTTGGTAGTTTGTAATATATTATTAAATAGCTATTATTTTTGTCTGTATTTCCTATGACAAAAGTTCACTAAAAATGGAAATTTTTCTAATAAAGAACTGATCAGCAGTCTCTTCAGATAGAATCTGAACAGAAACTTCAGTGCTTTTTTTTTCCCTGAGAGTCAATACAGTTTAGAACCTGCTAATCCTGACTGCATCTTTCACTAATGTTTGAGGTCAAAAAGCTAAATCTTGAGGGAAAGCCAGCTTCTTATGTGCCTGAAAATTGAGTAACAGATTTCTAATTTTAGAGAAATTGCCTGTTTATATATTTTATTCACTTATTTGTTTTTTGATAAAACACAATCAGGATATGTTTTGAGCTTTTAAGAGGGAAAGTAAATTTACAAGTAAAAAATTAAAAACTGTATAATGTAAAAGCTAAAAGCAAGTTTAATAATTATCGACTTATATAGATTGCTGTAAAATTTTCAAATTATCAGAAAAAGTCTGGAAAGAAAGAAGTATTCCAAATTCCAAAAAATATTTCAATATTATTCCTGAAGGATGCTTTCCCAGGATTTACTGGGATCTTTACTGGACAAAGTATTTCCCCTTCAGCTCAAACTAGCTGTGTGCTCTGGTGGCCAGGCAGGGTCCTGTCCACCTCTCCCCAGATGGCCACCTCTGTCTTGGCACCAAACTATCCATCCCATAAGTTTACCACTAGCTGGCGGAGTCCCAACTCCAGTACCACCTTGCAGGCTCACATGGCCATTCCTGGTAATTCTTTTGACAACAAAAGCTCCTGTGAGACCATCCTTCGCATCTCCATCCTTTTCCCTTGCCAAAATCTGTCATTTCTTCTTCCCCAAGTCCTCAGGAATAGGGGAAGGCAGAGACCAGCATTCTCTGAGCTGCTGTGCCAGGACAACAGAAGGAATCCAGCAGAAGGACCTGAGCTGACTGGGGCCCTGAGAATGTGTCAAACAAGTTACAGAAGTGGCTACTCATGTGGAGAAGATGACTTTGGTTCTGACATGAAGCAGCCTGAAGTTCAGCATGAAGGTCATCTTTTCAAGATGAGGCATATTGAACAATTGATTCAATAAATAAAAAATGAGTAATACTTAAGAAAACGAACTCACAAAAACAACAAAAACAACACATATTTCTCTCTCTATTTTTTCCCCCCTTTTGGACCTTGAGAATCTGCATGTGGATTCTTAAGTCCCTACCTGGTGTCCCTGGTATGAAAAAGACATTGCCACATGGAGCAAGAGCTCAGCCAGGGCTGGTGAGAGTCCAGGGCACCCAGCAGTCGCAGCAAAGGCTGAGGGAACTGCCTACAATCAGTATTAAAAAAAGTGAGTGTTACCTACAGATGCTTACTGGGATTGCGGAAGATCATGAAGCCTGGCTTTTCTCACAGGTGCTCAGTGACAGGAGCACAAGTGGCACCAGACACATGCTGCAGCATGGACATCTTCCAGCTGGGAGAAAAAGACTGTCCCCATGAGGATGCGTTCCCAGAAAGCATGGGGGTCTCTGTCTTCCCCATGATATCTAACCTTGACTCAATCTAGCTGAATGTAACTCCCCTCCTCTGAAGAAAAGCTCTGGGCAACATGTTCCAGTACTCTGTAACCCTCATTGTGAAGAAGTTCTTTCGCTTATTGGTTTGGAACTTCCTATGCTCAACTTTATGGCCATTTCCCCTTGTTCTGTCCCCATGGACTGCTGAAAAGAGGTTGGCCATGTCCCTTTGACTCCCACACTTAAGATATTTATAGACATTAATAAGATCCCCTCTCAGTCTTCTTTTCTCAAGGCTGAAAAGATTCAGGTTACCTAGCCTTTCCTCACAGGGGAGACTCTCCAGGTCACTTGTGGTCCTCTGCTGGACTATCTCCAGGAGATCCCTGCATTTTTTGTACTGGGAAGCCCAGACCTGGATAGAGTACTCCAGGTGAGGCCTGACCAGAGCAGAGCAGAGGGGGAAGATCACCTCCCTGGACCTTCTGGCCATGCTCTTTTCAATGAACTCATTGGCCTTCTTGGTCATCAGAGCAGTATGTTGATAATATATTGTTTATGTGCTTAAATTTTCATAATGATATTTTGGTGCCCGTGATTAATAACAACAACAAAATACTGTACATGTGTGGAATATGGTAGCCCAGCGAGAGGCTCTTTGATACATTTTACGTTTTTGAAAGATAGATGCTTTTAAAGGATAGATTCATGGTTAATGCTTTTTAGTCATACAGAATTAGTATATGCATTAGTGCCCATACAGCAGCATAAGGCTCACATAATATGTTAAGAAAAGAATGCTGAAAGTGAAGATCCTCACTCTAAAAATGTTTTAATCTAAAAAGTATGTCAGATGTAATAGAGTTAATGTAAGTGAAAAAAGTGAGAAAAATTTCACCTAAGATTGCCAGCAATCATTAGTACAGAACCTTTATATTTTTAATCCCAGTGAAATGTTCTGTAAGAAGTGTGCAGAGTTGATCGTGTAGAAGCCATTGGCAATTTTGAAATATGTGTGAATGGTAAATTTCCTATGAATATTGTTGGCTTGATTTCAGATATATTCACAAGCATTTCTCTGGAAAGTACACTGCTATTCTGTCCAATGTAAATTCACTGACACCTGCTCTTAGCAGGAATTTTTTAGTAATTCAAGGCAGTAACGTTTATCAAAGTAGCTAAATTAGCTGTTATGAAATCACTGTTGAGTTTTTGTGAATGAGCACCTCTATGCACTATTCTACTTCTATTCTAGCACTTTTCAGACACTAACATAGGTAATAGACTAATGAGGCAGGGGAACCTGCGAATCCAAGCCCTGGGAAAAGGAAAAGGGGAAAAGGTAGGGAGATGGGTCTAAAAACAGCACAGTGGCAGTGATCTGAGGAGAAACAAACTAATTTACTAAATAAGATATCAGAATGCAAGATAACATACTATAATGCAATATAATATAACGTAATTAGAATTGAAGCTAATAACTAAAGTGAGAGTGTCTGAAAAATAGAAGCCTTACTCTAATTAAGCTGAGGTGATATGGCTGGGAGCAGAGATGAGCCAGAAAATCAAAAGAGGGAAGTCAAGAGATCTACGAATGGTTTTTATCTTTCCCACTGAGCAGAAATGGTAACAGAACAGTGAGCAGTCCTCTGGGGGATATAGTTCTTCTTCTCTTCTAAAACAGGTACCCCGAAGTATCTACTATGCATGGAACAGGAGCATTAATGCTTTAACATGTACTACATGATGTTATGATGTGGAATACTGAGAACAAAAATCTAAAACCATGACATATAGTTACACTTCCGTCACCAGAAAAAAGAGGAAATAGGGAAGTTCTGGAGTCTGAGTCTAATTCAAAATTGTTTGTAATTAATTAAATGAATTATTTTGGAATTCAAAAAGGAATCTCTTTTACAGATTTTGTTCACTGACCAAAATTTACAAAATTCTTCAAGTAGACACAAGTATAGGGCAAAAAATATCTGAACAAGCCTACCCAAGTCTAATAAGGTAATAAGACTGTGGGTGGTGACTTATTTTCCTTTGAGATTTGGAATTGGGGTCACTTTTGTCACCAGATTTTTTAACACCTTCTTCGAGATATTCTGATTTATTGTTCTTCAGAGGAAAACTGCTTAAATGTGGCATCACAGAAATGTATGGATTAAGGGCTAATACATTTTCCTAGCCAGATGAAAGTAGTGTTGTATTTTTAACATGTCAATAGTGCTTATCCATATCTCAGGAAATCCAACAGTGGAGAATTCAGGTTTAAAGTAATTAGATTTATATTTCTTATTTAAATGCATATATTTATTTTCAATATTGTCAGTTACTTTTTTCCTATCTTACCACATTTTTGTCTCTCTTCCTCTTTTCCTGTCTCTCTCGTGCACTAAGTAAATATATAAACAAATATATAAACATATATGTATACACTTATATACTGTCTCTTTCCTATTAATGGTAGTTAGTTTAGTGACTAAGGATGAAAAATATTATATATTTACGCTTCAATTATAGGAACAATATGTTTTACTGTCTAAGTACCATTTCTTGTCATGGTTATTATCGTGATATTAAATAGCTGAGAGTCATTGTAGAAGGAACATAAGTCATTACCATCTTTCTATACATAATGACTCTTAAACATAATTGCTATGTAATCTTTAGGTGAATTATTATATTGAATTATTATATAGGCCAGTGCACATGCTGGTAGCTTAGCTAGGAATAAAAGAAAGCTACTCAATCAAAGATTAGTCCTGTTTCTTTTTTAATTGAATGATTTCAAAGCATAATATTCAGGGCCGTGTTTTAGAAATATGTGATACTTTTACTTGACTCTGTTAAAGTGTGTGATATTAATTTATGTAAATTGATAATGAAAAGAACATAACTGCATGACTGAAAGACTGATCCAGGTATGAAAAGGATACTTGTATTTCATGAGCTACATATTGAGAACCCACAAACCCACAAAAATCTAGTCAAAGTCTTGATTAGATGTGAGTCACATGCTTGACAGTCAAGGTAACTTATGCTGATGTTACAAAGAGATACCAGCTGATCTTAGGGGAAAGGTGATATGTTCTACATAGGGGACTTTACAAACAGCAGAAAATTAAATTCTTTCCTTTGACCTCCTTCATAGGATGCGAAGTCAATGCTGTGGAAGTCATGATAGGTTGAGGTGATCCATGAAAATATCTACATATTAATATATATCTGTACATATATATATAGGCAATTGGAAAGAGCCTGAAAACCTTCCAGTGATGTGACATGTCTACTTTGGTGATACTAAGCTGCTATTACATCAATTGTGTTCAAAAATAACATGAAATAAAAATGCTCTGTAGGTGCCTTTTACTCCAGTAGAATGTAGAGTAACAATGTCATAGAGAGACATGAGGAAACTTGCACTATAGAATCTATCCCCTCAGTCTTCTTAATCTCTTTTACTTCCACAGGAAGAATTTTGTGGAGCCTATGACTGTTTCTGGTAGAGAAAGAAAGTATTACCTTTTTCTGATCTAACTTGCCACTCCCAGGGCAGTCCATCCCAGTGCTTGACCAATCTTTTGGAAAAAAAGCTTTTCCTAACATCCAACCTGAACTCCTCTGTCACAGCTTGTAGCCATTCCCTCTAGTCCTATTGCTAGTTACAAAGGAGAAGAGGCTGACGCTCACCTTGCCACAACTTTCTTTCAGGTAGTTGTAGAGAGCAATAAGGTCATGCCTGAGCCTCCTCTTCTGCAGACTAAACAATCCCAGTTCCGTCAGCTGCTCCTCATAAGACTTGTGCTCCAGACCCCTCACCAGTTTAATTGCCCTTCTCTGGACAAACTCCAGGCTTTCAATGTCTTTCTTCTAGTCAGGGGCTAAAAACTGAACACAGTACTTGTGATGCAGCCTCTCTATAACTTAGTACAGAGGGATGATCATTTCCCTGCTCCTGCTGGCAGCACTATTTCTGGTACAAGCTAGTATGCCATTGGCCTTCTTGGCTACCTGGGCATACTGCTGGTTCATGTCTAGATAAACCTCTATTATAGCTTGCATGTAACTAAATAGCAAGCATTACTTTCAGAGTGACCTATGAATTAGTGATTGGTGCATGGGTTTCCATACTTTTGGTTTGGCTGGTATGTTCTGAGAAAAGAGGAATTTTTGTGGGCTACATGTACGTAGGTTACTGCAAGTAATGTCTCCATGGAAACTACAACAGATACAAAGAGCATAATAACACTATTTGATAGAGCAAATTCTCAGCCTCATAATACTATTTTTTCAAGAAAATCACCACCACTAGCTGTGTATTTTCACCAGGGATGAACAAGAAACCACAGGCCATTCTTGTAAAAACCTGCACCAGAGGAGGAGACTAGCTGTCACAATTGCTGAAATCGACCACCTACCAACTCGTATTCACATCCACTGTTGGTGTTCATCAGTGTTGAGTCATCACCAGTGAATGTCAATGAGAGCCAATTTTCCACCTGGAGGAATTGAATTATCCACCTTTGCTTCTTATGCACTTCTGTGTCAGAGGTTATTTTGTCAGACCACCATCCTGTCACACACAAAATGTGATGGAATATGGTCAGGAAGTTTCAGCCTCTACTACCACACTTTCAACATCTGTCTCTGTCACCATGGGCCAACACAATAAAGCAGGAGGCATTATTTTTGGAGCATCTCTTATAAAATATATAATATAGTTTATGTATGTAAGTAACAAAACATTTCAATTTTTAATTTTTAAAAAGGGGGCGGGGGGGTGGGGAACCATAAAACTAGTAAGATATTTGATTTCATTTCTGTGAAATCAATGCACAAGTCTGTTTTTATAGTAGTGGTTGCAATTCCTAGTGAGTTCTCAAGGTGTTAGTGAGAGACTTTTGATGAAATTTCATTCATTCTGTGCTTCATCCTTGATAACTGTTGTTCACAAATTTATGTACAATCAGAGAGCAATGACATGAATAAGATGGGGTGGTGAAGCAAGGAATGTTTGTCTCTGCTAAGAGAGGTCTTACAGAAGTCTGATGAAGAGACAGGATCAATGTTTGAGTTAAATATGTGATTGTAACTCTACACATTACATTTAAAAATTTGCAGGTAATTTATTTATGGGAACTGAAAATAGGGTCATGAGTACACAAAAGAAAAAAAAAGGAAAGGAAAGGAAAGGAAAGGAAAGGAAAGGAAAGGAAAGGAAAGGAAAGGAAAGGAAAGGAAAGGAAAGGAAAGGAAAGGAAAGGAAAGGAAAGGAAAGGAAAGGAAAGGAAAGGAAAGGAAAGGAAAGGAAAGGAAAGGAAAGGAAAGGAAAGGAAAGGAAAGGAAAGGAAAGGAAAGGAAAGGAAAGGAAAGGAAAGGAAAGGAAAGGAAAGGAAAGGAAAGGAAAGGAAAGGAAAGGAAAGGAAAGGAAAGGAAAGGAAAGGAAAGGAAAGGAAAGGAAAGGAAAGGAAAGGAAAGGAAAGGAAAGGAAAGGAAAGGAAGCACAGCAGTAAGCTGCAAAACTGTATTTACGTTAACTTTAATTGCCTCCCAGAAAAATTGCAGAATCACAGGTGGCCAGGGTTGGAAGAGACCTCAAGGATCATGAATCTCCAACCCCCCTGCCATGTGCACAGCCACCAACCTCCACATTTAATGCTAGACCAGGCTGCCCAGGGCCCCATCCAATCTGGCCTTGAACACCTCCAGGGATGGGGCATCCACAACCTCTCTTGGCAGCTGTTCCAGCACCTCACCACTCTCTCTGTAAAGAACTTCCCCCTGACATCCAACCTAAATCTTCCCTCTCTCAACTTAAACCCATTTTCCCTTGTCCTGCTGTTGTCTACTCTTTCAAAGAAATGACTCCCCTCCAGTTTGTAGGCTCCCTTTAGGTACTGAAAGGCTGCAGTGAGGTCACCCTGCAGCCTTCTTTTCTCCAGACTGAAGAAGCCCAGCTCCCTCAGACTATCTTGGTAGGGAAGGTGCTCCAGTCCCATGATCATCTCTGTGGTCATCCTCTGGACCCTCTCCATCAGTTCTGTCTTTCTTGTACTGGAGGCTCCAGATCTGGACACAGTACTCCAGATGGGTCCCCACAAGAGCAGAGTGGAGAGGGACAATCACCTCCCTGTCCCTGCTGACCACCCCTTTTCTGATGGAGCCCTGTATACCATTTGCTTTCTGAGCTGCAAGAGCACTGCTGGCTCATGTTAAGTTTATCATCCATCAGGACGCCCAGGTTCTTCTCTGCAGGGCTGCTCTCAAGGACTGCTCCTTTTACCTCAGCTAGTGAAATGTGTCCCTACCCAGGGTGACACTTAGTAGAATGAAAAGGCTCTCACTGTGAGGGTGCTCAAACGTGGAACAGGTGACAGAGATACAGAGGATCTCAATCCTCCCCAGATTAACCAGATATAAGTAAGCTTCACTGAATCTAACCTACAGAACCAACAACCAATGCTTGCAAGTTGTATTCCGTTCAGAGGCTTTCCTCAGAAAACGAGTCAAAGAAGAGAAGCTATGAAGCAGCGGTGAAGGGACAGCTGTCCCACTTACCCCATTAGTCCAGTGGACAGTTCAATGGTACAATTTTCTGCATCTATACAAGGCATAGAAAAAAATATAAGAAGTACCCAAGCAAAAGGGGTGCGTTGAGATCCTCTGGTACCATGGCAACACTGATGTCACCAAAAACAACACAACTAACTCAGTTTTCTTTAGTTCAGTAACAGTCTGTATGATTGTTTGCAATTTAGTCTTCATAGGAAACAGAATCACCGCTTTTCTCTCTACCTGAAGAGAATGTACACAGGGGTAAAGTGATGGGGGGACAGACACACTTATACATGCATCACTAAGCAAGAGCATCCGTAAATAAAAGCATGCTACATAAATGCCAGCTGTGGCTAAACAAATAGAATCATAGAATCACTCAGGTTGGAAAAGACATTCAAGATCATTGAGTCCAACGACCTAACCTTACTACCCTAACAAGCCTCTGCTAAATCATGTATCTGAGCAGCACATCCAAATGGTTTTTAAACACATCCAGGGATGCGATCTTTTAGGTAACAAAGAACTTTCTTATAGCTATAGTTTTATAAAGTTATTCTCTCAAGTTGTTCAATATACTTAGAACCAAAAGGGCAACTATGTACCATGAGAAATAAAGAAAACAAGGAGAGAGAAAACGAAGGAAGAAAGGAAGTAAGAACATGTTTATATTGAAAGAATTAAAAATCCACTACTTCAAGTTTCTGAAAAAGAAAAATAGAGATGTTACCATGCAAGGAATTAAGCAATAATTCTTTTTCCAGCAACCAATACAGAAATATGAAGTTCTGTTCGGAAAAATAAATGCTGAAAACAATTAATAATGTAAAAAAAAATATTTATTTTCAGAACTTGCTAATTACATACATTCTTCTAAAAGTTTGAGGTTCTAATCTAGAAGTTACATAAGCACTTATGTGAAAAGGAAAGATTTATAGATTTCTCATGCAAAGGCTGCTCTGAAAGCAATGCCTTCTATTTTATTTTGTTGGCCCATGATATCAGAGGTAGACATCAGTAGTATAACAGTAGAGATTGAACGTTCCCACCAATATCCCACTAGATTTTGTTGCCATGATGGCAGCATAGTGGCAGTCTGTGAAAATTATATCTGACACAGAAGTGCACATGAAACAAAGATATAACTGAATTCCTCCATGTGGAAAAAACAGCATCCATTGACATTCTTCAATACTTGATGAACATTCACAGAGATTTAACAGTCAGTGTTAGCATAGTGTGTTAGGTGGTGTGTTTCAGCAGTGGTGACAGTAATAGTGGATCAAATCTGCTGCTCCAGGCTTTTTTTTTTTTTTTTAAACAATACACGCAGCATACAAGCCCTTCTTCAATCACCACCAAAAATGCATAGATAGTCATGGTGACTACATTGAAAAATAATCTTCTGTAGCTTAGAACTTATTCTATTTAAATGGAAACTATATTATATAAGATTATGATGATACAATTTGATAAATGGGAAGCATTACTTTCAGAGCAAAGAAAATATTTAAGGGAATGTATTTAAATCTTATTTAATTTATTGTGACTTTCTAAAAGATAAACAAAGTCCAAGTGTCCCATAAAAAAAAAAATTTAGTATTTCTAAATCAATTTTTCTGAAGGAGGGCCACAAAGATGATCAGAGGGATGGAACACGTCCCCTGTGAGGACAGGCTGAGGGAGTTGGGCTTGTTCAGCCTGGAGAAAAGAAGGCTGCAGGGTGACCTCTTAGCAGCATTCCGGTACCTAAAGAGAGTCTACAAAGAGGAGGGGAGTCAACTCTTTGAAAGGGTAGATAATGGCAGGACGAGGGGAAATGGTTTGAAGTTGAGGGAGGGAAGATTTAAGTTGGATGTCAGGGGGAAGTTCTTTACAGAGAGAGTGGTGAGGTGCTGGAACAGCTGCCTAGAGGGGTTGTGGATGCCCCATCTCTGAATGTGTTCAAGGCCAGATTTTATGAGGCCCTGGGTAGCCTGGTCTAGCATTAAATGGGGAGGTTGGTGGCCCTGCATGTGCAGGGAGGTTGGCGATCCACAATCCTTGAGGTCCCTTCCAACCCTGGCCATTCAGTGATTCTGTTATAACATCTGTACATTCATTGATTATACAGTATTCCATCAAAAAACCTTAAAAAATCTTTTAAAAATGAACTAGCAATACATACTCTTCTAAAGGAAATGCTGAATGATTTAAAAAAGTGTTCAAGTGTAATTGAAAAATGTTTGAGTATGCAACTGAACATTTTGGTGGGATATGTATGCATGTAAAATAGATTTTTTTTAAATCTGACTTTGATTATGCATCCACTGATGCATAACAAATGTACTTGTATGGGATACACATTGCTGTTGCAGATCACAAACCTGTGGTGCCTGAGAATATCCTCAAAATATACCTGCTTTATAACCACTTTGTGCTTATGGAGTTTGATTTTCCACAAGTCATCCTGTTCAGGCCATGTTCTGTGTTCTTCCACACATATGGAAGTTCTGTTTAGCCTTGAGTGAGACAGAAGTGAGAACACTTGGAAGAATCTGGTGAACCATGTCCCAGACTAGACTAGGGTGGGCCTCTTTGTTAGCTTCCTTATTTTTTTTTTTTGTTTGTTTGTTTGGTTTTTATTATTTTTGTTTTTCTTCTCAAGAGCAGAGTCAGAAGAGGATGTGTTAACCTCCTCTGCCATAGGGATACTGGCCCTTTTGTTACAAAACCATTGCTTTCTAGAAGACTTTGATGTGAGCGGAGGAAATAATTTTGCTCATGCGTGCAGCTGGGTTACCAGCACAAAGGAAAGAGATGCGGCTGTGATCACGGCAAAGTTCAGAGGAACATCCCCTGCAGAAAGATGCGTAGAGTTTAAACATGGCCAAGTGAAACTTGGAGCCACTTTTGCCCCACAGAAAATGCAATAGAAGAGGAAGCAGTCTTCTCTGGACACAAACCCCCGGTTACCCCGAGGGCGGTTCCTCCTGGGTGACCTTAAAGTCTGTAGATCTACATAAGTGAACAGCAGAGCTGGCCCTCGTACACAGAGAGCTTAACCATGCTCATGCCTTGCAGAGAAGACCGAATTGAGAAAGCAGGATAGGAAGTTGTTAGCAATAGAAGTCACTCGCTCAGTGAGGAGAAACGTGCCATGAGTGCCATGGGCAGCGCTCAGTGAGGAAGTGAGCCAGCTGCAGGGAGATGCTGCCCTCGAGAGCAGGGCAGCCGGAGATTGCCTCTTCTGGGACCTGCTCACGGGTGAGAGGAGTTAAAGGAGCGCCAGGACAGCAACGTGGGGATGTGCGACCGCAAGGATGTGCGAATGTCCCCAGCAAAGGAAGCAAAGGGACGGAGCAGAGAGCGACGCTTCATTAGCGTGACAAAACACAGCCCCCATCCTCCCCTCTCTCCCACGGGTGCAGATGTGCCACGAGAACGAGCTGTGAAACTGCCCACGGCCTGGCAGCCGGCTCGGGGCGTGCTCGCTGTGGGAATTGCTGCCCGGCACCTGAGGCTGTGCCGAAGCGGCCAGAGCCTGGCTGGAAGCCATCCGGGCAGCACCGCGGCGGCAGGAGGTGCAGCAAGGCCGTCCTGCGGCCAGCTCCGGGCTGCGGGCACTCGGCATCCTCTGCTCTCCCAGGAGCGACTCCCAGGAGCCCGGTTGCCTGCACCAGAGGTGGGAGCAGCCTGCTCCGCACCCAAGGTAGGAGCCCTTCGTGCCTCGTGCAGAGGAGCGCACGCTTCCTGCCCCCTGCCAGCAGCGGCGGGAGGGCAGCGGGGAGCGGCACCGGGCGGGGCGGAACCGGCGCTGCTGTAGCCCAGGCGGGAGCCCGGTCCCGGCCCCAGCTCCTGCCCAGCACGGCAGGTTTGCTGGGCCAGACGGGCTGCAACGAGGGGAGCAGCGGTTGCCAGGCGTGTTGCAGCCCGGCTTGGGCTCCGAGAGGCACAGGAAGGGGTTGGAGCTGGGACAGTGAGGAAGTGAGCAGAGGAGCTCAGCGTGCTCTGCTGCCCGGTTGGCTCTGTGTAACGCAGCCCAGCCGGGAGTGCGTTTCTCCCTCTGGGCCACGGCAGACACGAGATGATCCCGCTCCACAGCTCTGCACGCATGGATTGATGGCAGCTTTCAACTCCTCCTTTGGAGTGTCTGAATGGGAAGCCTCCAGCGGGGGAATTTCCACTCCCCTCTCTCTCCCCGGCAGCCCGCAGTTTCCCTTCGGGGACCCAGCAGGCAACATCTGCCTCTAGCGGCCCTTCCAGCGTTCCCTTCTGTGCGCTTAGCGCCGGGCTGACGGCTCACCTGGGGTCGTGCAAACCCCTCCCGAGGCTTTTCTTCAGGCTGTCCCGGCAGCTGCAGGTGCCTTTAGCGCACACCAGCTCCGGCACTGGACTGTGTAATAGACGCTGAAAAGCCGACAGCCTGCGGGCTGACTGGAGCACACGTTGTGAACGCGGCCGAGCAGCACGTCAGTAAAGCGCAGCCCGGGCTGCCCGGTGCAAAGGGCGCACGCTGCTGAGAACGCCCCCTGGAAGTGAGCGCAGGGTGCGTGCTGAGCTGGATGGGGAGCAGCGCCCCCTGGTGGGGGACGAGGGAAATGCAGCCGCCGAGGTCCAGCCCAGTCCCCAAGTGTGGGGAAAGCGCATTTCTGGAACGTAGGTCTCACCCTATATGACTACATGACCCACATGACTATGAGCTACTTTATGGCTCCTTTTGTATACCAGAGGCTTCCTCCCGCTTTGAGAATGGATTTGGCCTAGGTGAGGCTAAGACGTGTATTACAGTGTTAGGTGAGGGAGCTGTAGAGCTAGGGACAAAATAACGTGGCATGATGCACGTGAAATGATTTGCCTTACGGCATTTCATCATTGATGACAGTCCAAAAAGCCCACCAAACAATCTCTCTTCCTCAAAATTAAGACACTTGCACTTATGCCTTTGCAGGACAGATCTTTCCAGGTACAATCCCTTCCTGGTTTTGTGCAATTATCATCAGTCTCTGTTTTCAAAAGACAGGTGCCTGTGACAGATAGGTGAATATCTCCAGGAACCAAACTGAAACAATAGAAGCTAGGCACTTAATAAAAAGTAATCCCTCACAAAGCCCACCTAAATTGTTCAGTATCTAAATATTTTACAAATCTGGGTCATGGATCCCTAAGTTCATTTGGGGAGATGCCTATGTGGTCACCCTCACAGCGGTATGTGTCCCTTTTTAAAGCCGGTGGGGCAGGAAGCCTCCTCTGCATCTCCCAGCAACTCTGGCCTTTGGTTATTACTAAAAGGTTTCTCTTTAGCTCCTGTTTGATCTTCCATCATCACAAAACAGCTGCTGTAAGGTCTTCTGCCCATTTGGCCTCTGACTAATCACATCTATCCTGATGTCTGATAGAGAGACCTCTTTGCGGTCTAATGGGAGCAGTGAGGGATTCAACAAAGGACCTTCCTTCCACTTTTAGAAAGAACTTTCATCAAAACGTAACTAAGCTAAGAAAACAGCTAGAGAACTGCTTACCATCTCCTTCAATCATGACTGCAGTGGAAACAAAACAGCTGAAGAGGAAGGAGAAACAAAGTTTTCAAGCAATGATTTTATTGACGGTAATTTCTCAAATGTATCTCAATAGCTTTCCTGTTTTATTTAAAATGAAATAAAAGGAGAATGATGGCAAGTCTGATTTGGGTTTCCAATTGAATCTTGTGTCATCTAATTACAAATGTCTTCATGATATTAAAAATGAAAATATTTCTTTACATCTGCTCCACCCTCTACAAATATGGTTTTGTTTTGCTGCTTCCCTAATCCTGAACATCTGAGCATTGGAAATCCAGCAATGAAGAGTCACATACGCATTTTTAGTAAACATCCAGCTGAACATCTGTACATCCACTCAACACACAACTCTTGCCTGGTGTATGTTCTTGCTCTATCCTGACTGCAATACTGTTGCTAATCATGTCATGGCATTTATTGTCTGCAGGGATGCCAGCATATTTCAATCACCTGCCCTTCATCGCTGACAAATTTAGGATCCACCTGCAAATTTGCAGAACTCCCAAATGTAATCCTCCTTTATTTATCCAAGCAGAGATGTGTACACAACACCTTGCACCTGGCTTCCAAAGAATAAAGGTCTATCCATTATGGTGCTGGACTGCACAGTCAAGGGAGTCTGGAGGGAAACGGTACAACTACATATACCTCTTCTTTAAATGCTAGGTGCTGTCCTCTGACAAATTTAGTCTTTGTTAGTCTTCAGCAACTGGATGAAAGAGCTGCTTGATGCAGCTGATCTTAACACACGGTCATCTTAGAACTGCAGCTGTAAGGAAGACCACGCCATTCAAAAGCTTTGTGTTAAACCACTACTCCTGAGTGGCAAGTCGTCTTTATGTTCTTGGGGAAAACTGGGTGTCATTAGCTGCTCTCATTTAAACATCTGTAAAAGCTTGAAACAGCTCAACATAAGCAACACTAAGCTTGAAGAGCAACTAGATTCTGATTAGCCCAGCTATCCTGAAAATAAGAATTACAACTATTGTTTTGTACTTTTAGATCACTAAAATAACATTCCTTTTACTGTCTTTAACATTTCAACCCAAAAGTTACAAAAAAAATGCACTGAAGTGCATTGAAGTGCAGTGAAGTCCCCCCTGGTGGGGGACGAGGGAGATGCAGCCGCCGAGGCATTCTTGGTGCAACGAGGGACCGGGGCTTGTTCAGCTTGGAGAAGAGAAGGCTCCAGGAGACCTCCCAGGACTTGAAGGAAACGTATAAACTGTATAAACTGGAGGGGGAACAGATGTTTACGAGGGTGGATAATGACAGGATAATGGGGAATGGTTTTAAATTGAGACAGGGGAGATTTAGTTTAGATATCAGGGGGAAGTTTTGCATTCAGACGGTGGTGAGGCATTTTAAAAGGTAGCCCATAGAGGACGTGGATGCCCCATCCTTTGGGGCATTCGAGGCCAGGCTGGACGTGGCTCAGGGCAGCCTGGTCTGGTGGACGGTGTCCCTGCACATGGCAGAGGGTTCAAACTAGATGGTCATTGTGGTCCTTTTCAACCCAGGCTATTCTATGATTCTGTGATTACCTTTAGATCTTTGATGTAACGCATGACCTTAGAGAAGCTCATGGATTTCCAAACTAACCTTGCATCTCTTACAGAAGATCTGTGTCAGCAAAGTGTCTTGACGTCAAGCTAAGAAGGAAGCTGTGTGCCCAGTGTCATTCAGGCCCAAACTGTGGTTTCTCCCTGGGAAGGGACACAGAGGGGAGCTGTTGAACAGGCACTGTGTCAGAACCTCTGCTTTCCCCCCCATCCCCCACTCTCTGCCCCTAGACTTCCTTTACTATAGAAGCTCCCCGCAACTCCCCAGTTTTTCCCTTCCATCCCTCCCTCCATCACCAGAACCCCTTTCCACCCCACAGCAGTCCCACTCACTCACACCTTCCCCCCCTAGATTCCACACAACCCCCCTTTCCAGCCCAAAAAAGTCCCACTGACCCCTTTCTCACCCCACCCACACCCTCCTTTATCCCCTCTTATCCCCACTTGGAATCATGCAGAAGGATCTGCATGAGACATCCTAGAGAGGTTTGGGGGCTCCAGGGGGCTCTTCTGGACTCAACCAGAAGAGTCTGGAGATATCCCAGAGGGACCTGGTGTAGGGATCCTGCTTTGGCAGGGGGGTTGGACTCGATGATCTCTGGAGGTCCCTTCCAACCCCTACGATTCTGTGATTCTGTGACCTTGGGATGTCCAGGGAGTCCCCGGGTTGGTCCTGTGGCACCATGGAAGGATCTGGAAGTTCCCACTATGGGCCCAAGAGCTCTGAGGAGTCCCTGGGCTGATCTGGAAATGGCCCAGCAGGGTCTGGTAGGGTCCAGGGAGTTCTCATGTGGGTCTGAGTGGTCCTGGAGTCATCCAGAAGGGTCTGGGGATGTCCCAGAGGAGTCCTGGGGTGTCCAGTGGGTGCTCATGCGAATCTGGGGGGTCTGGCCATCCGTCTCATCATCTGCTGTAACATGACCACAGCACTTTCATCAGTGGTTTGGACTCACAGCGACAAGACGCACTTTGTCAACTGTGTCACCAAGGAATCATAAGAATTGGAATCGTTGGAACTGGTTAATATGGACTGCTGTTTGTACTCTACAGAACCCATCCTTGTTCAGTGTATTAATTTTAGTTTAGCTACTTTTAGGATTGTTTTTGAACCGTGCTTCTTTTTCTCTTAATAGCGAAGGGGGAGATGTGGGATAAAGAAAGTCATTATCTTGCTAATGAGTAAAGAAACTTAGCAGTAACTTGAGCCAGACGTAAACACACACGAGGCTCCTGCTTCCTACATGTAAGTTGCTGTTGCACGGGTATAAAAGGTTGTAAGCATCTTCAGTAAAGGTCCTTCATCGTTCCTTCTGCACCAGCAAGGGAGTCTGAGCCTCTCCGCACCAGCAAGGGAGCTCGGAGCCCTCTTGCCAACAAAGAGGAGAGGAGAGGAGAGGAGAGAAGGAGAGGAGAGAAAAGATTGAGCAGAACAAAGGAAAAAGGGAAGAGAGGAGCTTGTAAGGGGGAGAAGAGTGATGAACGAGAGGGGAGAAGAAAGAGGGCAGAAAAGAAGAGAGGATACAGGTAAGAAGAGCAGATCTAAAAAGATCCTTTTTCGGAGCAGGACACCATCACTCTGATCAGAGTGCTGTCATCTGTTCCCAGGCCCTAGAAAGGAAAGCAGCCCCGTGCAGCTAACACAGAACGTGCTGGAGAATCACTGACAGACACAAAGGTCTCAGTGCCCAGTCTTGTGCAGGAGCATTTACCTGCTCTTAATTACAGCAATTTTGCATTAATGGAGCGATCCATTAGCAGCTAGTGTGGAGAAGAGGAGGCCCAGGGCAGACCTTATTGCTCTCTATAACTACCTGAAGTGAGGTTGTAGTGAGCTGGGTGTTGGCCTCTCCTCTCATGTAACTGGTGACAGAACTAGAGGGAATGGCTTCAAGCTGCACCAGGGGAGATTTACGCTGGACGTTAGGAAATACTACTTCTCTCAAAGAGTGGTCAGGCAGTGGAATGGGCTGCCCACGGAGGTGGTGGAGTCACCGACCCTGGAGGTGTTCAAGGAACGTTTGGATTTCGTGTTGAGGGATATGGTTTAGTGAGAACTATTGGTAATAGGTGGACGGTTGGACTGGATGATCTTACAGGTCTTCTCTAACCTTGGTGTTTCTGCGATCTTCTGTGATCTTCCCAGTCCCCAGTCCTGCCCTGTGCTGGTGCTCTGCAACAAACAGCAGTCCAACACACTGTGTCCCTGCAGAATCACAGAATCGCTCACGTTGGAAAAGACCTTCAAGAGCATCGAGTCCAACCATGACCTGAGCAAAGTACCCCAACTCTAACAACCCTCCTCTAAATCATGTCCCGGAGCACCACATCCAAACAGTTTTTAAACATGTTTGGGGATGGTGACTCAACCACCTCCCCAGGGAGCCCATTCCAGTGCTCAACAACCCTTACTGTTTAGAAGTTTGTCCTGATATCCAACCTAAACTTACCACATGCCTGTGCGTTCTGTGCAACCCCACAGATGTGACAATGGGGACTGGCTTCTCAAAGGAAACGGTGTCAGGAGGAAGCAGCTGATCCTGCCACTCACGCTGCTATTCTGGGAGTCCCTCCCCAGGACTCCCACAGCTTCCTCCTACCAGCCCCGCTCAGCTCCTCGCGGGCTGCAGACGCTGCTGAGGCTCTCGCACTCCACGGCCGTCATCTTCTTCTCGTGCTGCCGGACCGCTCTCTGCAGGGCTGCGCTGAGTTCCTGCCGCTGCAGCCAGAACCGCAGCTCCCGTGCTGACGGATGGAGGAGCTTCGTGCCGGCACCCACAGCACGTGGTCCCCGGGCTGCCGGTGGCACGGCAGGATGCTCCCCTCCCTGTCTCCCATCGCCCCTCAGCTACGCCATCCGCCTATAATCTGCCTAAGGATTCCAAAGACCCTGCAGAGGGCTCCGGTCAGGCCGATCGACGGCTGATGCCAACGGCACGAGGTTCGACACCACCACACGCCGGGTCCCGCACTTTGGTCACAACGACCCCAGGCATCGCTGCGGGCTTGGGGCAGAGCGGCCGGAAGGCCGCGTGGAGGAAAAGGATCCGGAGCTGCGGGCCGACGCTCGGCTGAACGCGAGCCAGCAGCGCCCTGCGCAGGCGGCCGAGAAGCCGGCCGAGCATCAGCAGCAGCAGCAGCAGCTGATCGCCCCGCGCTCAGCCCCGCCCCGCACAGCGCCGGCCTCGGGCCGGCACCGCGACCGCCGCCTGCAGCGGGACGCCAAGGTGCCCCGGAGCCGCTCGTCTCCAGCGGGTTCCCCACGCCACCGCCGGGCCGCGCCGCCCGCCCGGACGCCCCGCTCCCCCACCTGCCGGCGGCCGCCAGCCCGCGCTCGCCGCTCTCCAGCAAGGCCCGCACGGAGCGGGGCGGGGCGGAGCGGGGCGGGGCGGGCCCGGCCTCGCTGAGGTCCCCCACGTCCCCGCCCTCCTCCCGCAGCCGCAGCCGAGGCCCCGGAAGCGGAGCGGGCGCACGACGGCAGGCATCGCGAGGGCAGCCGGGCTGGGGCCATGGGAACGCGCGCGGTGATGTCGCAATGACGGCGCGCCCGCGGACAGAAAGGACCCCGCGCGGAGCGCCCGCCCCGTTCGGCGCACCGACCAATGGCAGAGCGGAGGAGGCGGGGCCGAGCGCGGGCTCTCCGCCAATGGCGGCTGCGGACGCGGGGCCGCCGCCATGGTGATGCCGATGGCGCCGGCGGGATGGAGGAGCCGCGGGGCTCCGTGCGGGGAAAGCGGCGCTCCGCCGCTCCGCTGCCCCGCTGCCCCGCCGCCGCCCTCGGGGACGCCGCGCGGTCGGGGGAAGGCGGCGCGGGGGCACCGCCGCCGGCCCCGTCCGTCCCCCGTCAGAATCCGGCTGTCCTCGGAGGGGGAACCGAGCCGTCCTCCGTCGTTGCGGCGAGGCGCTGCCGGGCTGCGAGAAGCGGCGGCTGACCGCGAGAGGCGGGACCCGCCCGGTGTCCGGGAGCGGCTCCTGGCTGAGCCGGGCAGCCCCGGAAGAGAGGGAGCGATCGCGCGGATCGAGGCGCGTTCGAGCCCGGCACGGAGTCCGGCCCAGCGGAGTCCGCTTCTCGCTCGGCTCCAGTCATCGGCAGCGCTGTGCTGAGCTGCTGCCCCGCAGCTGCAGTCTCCAAGCGCCGTTTTCCATCTGATGCCGTGGAGACGGCGCGCCCTCCCTCATTGCAGCGCGTAAAGCCGCCCCCCCGGCGACAGCGCATGCGTGATGGCGTCCCCGTGGCGACAGCGCCTCAGCGCGTGCGCCGCGCCGTCCCCGCTGGGTGACGTCACCAGCCCCGCGACCCGAGGAGGAGGCGGCCGTGCGGAAGTGGGGCGGCGCACCCCGGGGCTCCGAGCGCCGCCTCAGCTTCTACAGGTGGGTGTTCGGGGGGGGCACCGGGGCGGGGCCGGGGTTAAGGGGGCTGGGGGCCACGTGCCGCTCTGCGTTGGCCCCGCGGGGTCTCTGTGGCGCTCGGGGCTTCCGCTCGGCGGGGGTAGCTGCCCTGTGTCTCCCCGCCTCCCCCGCCCCGTGTATTTCACTGCCCTCCTGCCCTCCCCCCGCCACTGGTCGCCCACAACCTCCCCCGTCGCTCTGTGTGACCCCCGGGGTTGCGCCTCCCCTCCCCTTTTTCCCCCTTCCAGTTCCCCCATTCTGATCACTGTAGTCCTCTTCATCATCATCAAATCATCAAATCACCAAGGTTGGAAAAGACCTTCAAGATCATCCAGTCCAACCATCCACCTACCACCAATATTTCCCCACTAAACCATGTCCCTCAGTACGACATCTAAATGTTTTCTGAACACCTCCTGGGAAGGTGACTCCACCATCTCTTTGGGCAGCCCATTTCAGCATCTAACCACACCTTTGAAGAAGAAATTTTTCCTAATGTCCAATCTGAATCTTCCTGGCACAACTTGAGGCCATAAACACACAACCTGCTGTTAATACTTTTCCTAATGCCCTGACAATACTGAATGAGAAACACATCAACCTCCTGCTAGATATCTCCGAATCAAGTCAGTAGAACAACAGAGAAAGTAGGAGATGCTAACATCTGAGAAAAAATACTGAGAAGGGGAAGTAAAACAAGAAGAAGGCAATGAAGTGGCAGGTGGGTTGTCCCTCCATACCTCTGCTGGTCCTTCACTAAAATTCTTTTCTGAGGGCAGGGCTTTCTTCTCACTGCAATTTCTTGCTTCCTGCAGCCCTTCCCTAAGGCAACAGACACATTCCTGCCAGCTGCATTAATAACTTCCACCTTGTGACACTGAAAACAGTGGGGAACTGTTTAAAAGCATCCTGTCTTGTACAGATACATACAGAAGCAGCAATTACAGTAACAAGAGGAATAATAACGACAAGAAAAAGCACAAGGTGGAAAAAGCCTGTGAAGAAAGTGTGGGCGAAAGCATTTTTTCAGGTTCCTTGCACGAAATATTCCCAAGCAACAGACACTGTGAAGTGGGAGAAATCCAGAACTTCTACAGCATTTTGTCTGAATGCCCTCACAAAGAGAAAGGAGCGGGCTTCAAGACAGGTATCAGGATTTGGCCAATAATAAAACATACCTTTAGTTTTAAATGTGTTCCTTAACCCATTGTGTTACTTTGGCTCTATCTGAAGGGTTGAAAACTAAGTGCTTTTTTCTCTGCTTGTAATCCATTTCCTGTGGGTTGTTACCACCTATCTGTCTGGCAGGAACTACCCCGTTACCCCGTTGATCAAACCTTACCTTTGGATGTCATCCAAAATTACTTAACAGAAAAGAATCCAACTGGCATATCTACTATGAGGAGAATGAGCAACATTTCCTTGAAGAATTTACTCAAAGTAGGCGTGCGTATTATGTGCCAAGAAAAGAAGGAAATTTGATGCTAGCATCAGTTGATGAACATTAGCATATATTCTTTATATGGTACATGCTGAAGGCAATGCTGGAAAAAAAAAATATGAAGAAAAATCATTGTTTTAAGGTCTTCCTGCCTCAATTTAGGGAAAGAAAATGGCAAGTTCTTCAATGGAAAGGCTTTTTTGTTGTTTTGTTTGTTTGTTTGTTTGTTTGTTTTCCATGAAGAATGGAAGTACTTCAAGAGATGGGGGTTTTGTTGTCAATGTCTAAACAAAACATTTGCATTGAATTCAAAATCTGTATGTTTCAGCGTGTCCAACACAGCCAAAATATTTTGCTTAGAGAAGGCAGGCATGTGTTACTATTTTCAATGCGTTTCATGTTTAAAAAAAAAAAAAAAAAAAAAAAAGTCAATAATGAAGCATTCACTCTGATCCAGTTCTCACTGAGTCATTAAGGGCAGGGAACAGAAGAGACAGAAGGATATGAGACATCTTTGAACGCAGCGTATACAGCGGACTACTGAGAAATTCAAACCCAAACGTCTAGACTAAGTGGAAAAACTTGAAGGAAAAGAAAATAAAAACAACACACAAAGACACAACTTGGAACGAAGTCAAAAAACCAGGATGAAATGAAACAAACTCCATCTCCCCTCATGGAGATGTTTTGATGCAGTTTGGCAGACCAGCTATATGCTCACTTCCTGCTCCCAGGCCAGCTGTGAAGATTGCTCTCTGAATTCTGGACTCACAGAATCGTTAAGGTAGGAAAAGGCCATGAATATCATCTGGTTCAACCGTAGACCTCTGGAAGGTTTCCTCCCAGACCACCACCCCCTTCCTTCAGGGGACAGGTGCCATGGTTTATTTTAGTGGGCAGCACCTCCTCAACTTAAGTTCCCTTGCCTTCAGTTCTCTTGCCCCTCTGCAAACACAGCAGCATGCCCCTAAAAATAAACAAAGAAATAAATAAATAATCCTGTGGTTTTGACACCTGTCCTCAAATTCCATGTCTGCTTTGACAGAATTACATGTTTTTAGAGGAGTACTTGGCCTGTGATTTTCAGTTAGTTCTGTCAAGCAGTGCACAGACCTTGGTCTCTGTAAAATGGGGCTCTCAGATAGGGTGAGCAAAGCTCACATGAGGGGAAATCACTAAGGGCAGGCTTGTCAGCAGGTTTGAATCTATCCCCTGAACAAAAAGAAGTGAAAAAACAAATTTGGCATCTTGGAGCCCAAACTGGCAGGCCTGATCTGAAATGACATTGCAGTTTTCATTAGCTAGTAGGAGCTGATTTCTTTCCTCCTTATCCAACGCGACCTTGAAACATACCTTAAGCTTAAGTAGGTTGTTGTAGTCTTCAGGGGCCTATACTAGCTTTCCACTAATGGAAACTAAGTTTTGAACTCCAGGGGATGAAATGAGGTGAACAAAATTGTCTATCTATCTAGTCACAGCTGTAAGATTTAAGGCATATGAAATAAAAAATGGGGCAAAAGGGACACCAAGAACCGGTTTGAACTTTAAGGTAGTAGAATATGTATAGGGCTGGAGCTGAAGAAGTAGCTTAAATAAGAGTCTTGTTTCTTGTTTTTGGCTTTTGTGGTTCAGCAGGGTGCAAGGATGACAAATATTTAATAGCAGACCACTTCTGCCACAAAGCATGGCCATGGCTACAGAGGCTGGATGATGTCAAAGGATACAGAACAGCAGTCGTGTGATTATCCAGTGCATCACGTGGTAAGTAGGGGAGCTAATATGACTCTGACACCAATTCTTAGTCTACAGGCTTTTGTAGGATGGTATTCCTTAGCAGTATCTCTCACCTGGGGGTAAAGGGAAGGAGACCAAACATCCTCGGACAACCACATGCAATTTCTCACCATCATCAAAAAAGTAACCTGCTGTCAGTCATCTGGCTTGCTCCCTTCTGAGGTTACAACCCTTCAACAAAAGCAATTCAACAACAGACCACTCATAAACTCACGGTCAACAAAAATAGTTCTTTTTTTCTATTGCTGGAAGAGCTGCAGCAGTTTCAGTCTCCCGATGAGCTATACCACTGCAGCACTTCTTTGGGCTTGAGTTAGTGGTGCACCACTTTAACTTAGTAGGCTTAGTAAAATACAGAAGGTACTTCACCTTTTTACTGAGAGGGAGGGCAGGAGAGGCAAAAATTGCTACTTCTTGCAAACTACCCTCAGTTTGCAGTATCCTAATGCTCTGTATGAAAGCCTAAAACCACAAAGAAAATGACTATATCTTTAAATATTAGCAATGCAATTTCCTTTCTTCTATTCTTGTGAATTCCAACTGCTTTCCTGATGTTTGCACTTACCAAGTAGACAACCCAGTGATTACTTTCTGTGATCAAACCTGGCAGCTGTGAACTCAAAAGGGCAGGCTGGAACGAAAGCAACACAGCAATGCTGGAGAAAAGAACAGCGTGGCTTCACGTGGTGATGGAGCTTTGTTTCCTATCTCCTCTGAAATTCTGCTCTTTCACATACCCTGCTGTTGTACAGCAAGAGGAAAAAAACAATCAGTGAAAGGGTTGAGTTTGTAGGAGACATGAGCTCCACTTGAAGAGCCATGAGACGTTGGCTGGTATGCTGGTTCAAGGGTATGCTGGTAACTCGTAAACTGAGAAGCCTCCAAGTAAACACTCAGTGTGTCAATAAAAGGCTTGGTGGAGGGCAGAGAAATGTGCTGCTCCTTAAGGCGTGGTGCCCCCATGAACGGATGCACACGGTGTCCATCTCTGCTCTGCATTTAACGCAGGGCCCATGTCCCAGCCCACGTCCCAGCCACGGATCGCGTCCCGACCCATGCCTCGAAGGACTACATCGCAGTGCTCGCCCTATACGCGGGACCAGCTGCTGAGCCCAGATCCCCCAGCGGGGGCAAGGGGCTGCTCAGTAGGGCTGCCCTTTATGCTCTCACCCCCTCGGGCCCCTCCTGCGAGTCTAGGGGGCGCCGAGCTCGAAGGTCGCTCGATGAGGGCCGGGGGTCGCCGGTCCGGTCCGGTCCGGTCCGGGGCAACGGAGAGGCGGCGTGAAGGGCCGTCCGCACACCCCGGGAGCTCCCCGACAGCCCGAGCGGCCGCAAACAGGGTTAAGGCCGAGGCGATTTGCGCGTAATCCCCGGCACGGCCCGGGGAAAGGGGCGCGGTGCCGGGTAGGGGCGGTGAAGGGGGAGGGCAGCTCGGCTAGACCCCCGGGAGCCGGGGGAGGGAGCGGAGCCGGTGGGGAGGGAGGACGGGGCCCGGAGGGGGCCGGGGGGAGAAAAGGGAGGAGCGGCAGGGGGTGGAGGGAAGGAAGAGCGGCGTGGGGAAGCGCTACGCGCCCGAGCGGCGGAGGGAGGGAGGGAGAGGAGGAGGCGGCGGTGGAACGCGCTCGGCTCCGTGGGCCGAAGGTGCCCACCCCTCCCCTCTGTGCCTCCCCCGTTTTGACCCCCAGGGTCCACCTGTCTGCCCCCCCCCCCCCCCCCGGTCCCAGCACCGGATGCCAGCACCGGGACAACCGCCTGTCCCGAAGTCCACACTGTCACTGTAACCATGGAATCTGGGGCCGTACCAACCCGTCTACCTCGAGAGCCCCATCAGCGTCCTACAGCTCCTGGAGCCTGGTGTCGCTGTCACCCTGGCTGTCCATGACTGTCCCAAGCTGTCCCCCCTGCCATGGTGGCACAACTGCAGCGCGGTGCCATCCTCATTGAAGAGGTGACGAGGAGGGGTACAGGGAGGGGGGCTGGGGACAGTTGGGGGACACGTGGGGTGTGACATGGGGTTGGTGGTGTCACCATCGTTGGGTATCACCTTCACTGGATGCCATTGGGTGTCATCGAGTGTCACTGTCTTCAGGTAACACCGTGACACAGGGTGACCTCGATGTGGAACAGCCGTGATGCAGTGTCCCCATCCCTGGCTGTCACTGTTGTTACCGTCATCCGGTGTCGCCATCACTCGTGTGTCACCATCCCTTGGATGACATTATTCCCTGTGCTGTGATCACCACACAGAGGTAGGCACTGGTGGCCCCGCGTTGTCACCGTGCTGTCTCTGAGCCTCTTGCTGTCCTTTGTCACCCCTCCAGGCCTGCCTACAGCCGGACTCAGTGACACTGGAGCCCTCTGGTGCCCATCATTGTCTGCCACGAGGACGGGGACACACACGGTGGTGAACTCTGTGCCACCACCAGAGGAGACCACATGTGACATCAGCGTGGCACAGCCGTGATGCAGTGTCATCATCGTTGTGCGTCGCCAGCAGCTCACCAGCTTCAGCCTGTATGACACGTGGCAAGTTCTCGTGCCATTTGCCGAGTAAACCACGGTGACTGTCAATAATGATATTTCAACCTCGTGAGGTGTGTGTGTGCCTGTGAACGCACAGGTTTTTGTTTATTAAGCAGACGTGAAACAACTTCTCTTACTAAGCCATTAAAGTTAGGCTTGCGTTCTTTCATAACAGAATTCAGTAAGTTAACTGGAACTCCTCCTGGAAGAGGAGATCTCCTCTCCATGCCAGTGACCCAACAGAGCTCCAGGTGACCCGGGCTGATGTCACAGTGCGATGCGCTGCATCACAAGGAGATCTTCCGCAGGGCAGCATCAGTGCCAGCACTTCCCTGCAAGGCCTGGGCGCTGCTGCAGCACTGCTCAGGGGCTCTGTCCTTCTGCGGTCAGGAGTTGGCTCAGGGGCAGCAAGGCTGCACTGGGTGACCTTTGTTGACACGTGGAGGAGCAGGGGCACTTTGCGGAGAATTGTTGGTTGGTTGAGGAGCCTTGTTTGTGGAGGGCATCCTTAGTTCTGAGCTGAGGGCTGTCGGCCAGTGACATGGAAGGCTGCTGGACTGTGAGCCTCAGCTCGGAGCTGGTCTACACGTTCCCAACGCTGCTGGAACTCTCTACCAAAGGTAAGGCTTTCCGGACTCCCTTCCCAAGGCATCGCACGGGGCTGTTAGCTGTCCAAAGCCTCAGCTCCTGCTCTCTGTGCTTGGCTGGGCATGGCTGGGGGCTGCTGCAAGAGCCCTGCCCAAGGGTCCAGCTCTTCTGGGGACCACGTGGCAGCCAGGTCCCAATAGTAGAGCTGCCCAGAGCCCCCAGGTTCCTTTAGGCATGCTCAGTCCCCTGTGATAGGGCAGTCCAAGACCAGGTTTCCCTGGGAGAACACACCTACAGGTGTTTCCGTAGGTTCCTGCTCTGGGAGGAAAGGCATCCTGTGTCCCACAGGTTTCCTATGTCCCCGTTTCCCCTCGGGGCCCTGAATAAGGCTGAAATCAGAGCAAAGCCCAGCTCCGCTAGCCATGGCGGTGCTTTTCTGGGGTGTGTGCGTGTGCCTGTATCGATCACTGTCTGTGTGAGGAGCTTGCCAAGCAGTTGTGAAGAGGCTGTCCTGGAGCATGACATGTCTTTTCTTTCCTTTGCAGAGATTGTGGCGGTCTGGGATGCCGTGTCTGATTACATCCTGGAACAGATGAAGCTGGACAAGGTGGGCTGGTATGCTGGTGGCCCTTGCCCTGGAGAGAGGTTCAGTCCCGCCAAGAGTGTGGGCCTCACAGAGCAGTCCCTCCCTGAGCACCACACTGAGCAGCACTCTGAGCCCAAGCCGGGTGCCCAGAGCAGCCTGTTGGCCAACTGGGAGGGAAACCCAAGGCCAGAGCTGCCCTGAGCAAACGTTCGGCACACGCAGGGGCTTTGCTCTGCCCTGTGATCAGAACGGGGAGAGCCAAGGGAGAAATGGGTGGGGGATTTTTTCTGGCCCTATGCCAAGGATGTCCTTGGGAATAAGTCCCAGGCTTAAGCCCTGTGCTGTAAATGCCCGGGCTCTTCTCTAGCCAAAGGATGTTGGGAAATACTATGCGAAGGTGACTGTCTTGCAGGGATCACAGATTTTTCCAAAGCTTTCCAGAGAGCCCCATCTCACCCTGCTGTCCATCAGGAGTGGGGAGGGCGGAGAGCAGTGACCCCATGCTCTTGATGTTTGTGGCTTTTGCCGCCCCTAAAGTACACACTCGTCAGCCTTTCTGTCTTTTCCCCGTGCAGGGAGTCCTGGTTCCGGGGCTCGGGGTCTTTGCTGGGGTCCGAGAGCAATTCCACAGCAAAGAAGAGGCAGTTTCGGTGCTAAGGCCTGTCTTCCAGCTGGACATCGGGGTGCTGTGGCTGCAGGACCTCCAGTCACCCAATGACATCATCCCTGGTGAGAAGGCAGCAGCCACCTTCCCCTTCCTGTCCCACGTCTGGCTGGGTGTGTTATCCCTGCTCTCTGGAAATGGCCGGGAGCAGCAGAGAATTGTCTGCAAAGCTCGGGGTACAGCGTGAGTTCATCCCGAAGGAACCACAGCTCAAGAGCTGTTTCTCCGAAAGACCTTTTCTATGGGATTTGGTCACGATCATGTTGCATGGGAATGTGGCTTGCTGTGGCAGTGAGGCTGTGCCTTCTCCTTGCAGACGATGTCAAGATTGAGTCGCTCAACTACCGGCAGCTCTCGCGAGCCTCCGGCGTCCCGCTGAACGTGGTGCTGCGCTGCGTGCGAGAGAGCGTGCTCTTATACTGTCACCTCCTGAGGAACAGGGAGCCCGTCTCATTTGTCTTTAAGAACATCGGCGTTATGACGTGCCAAGACGACTTCCTCCTCATGAGGTTCTTCTGCAGCTGCATTGCAACGCTGGAAAGCAATGCCACCATCCTTTCTCTGTTCCGCACTGTAAGTTGAGGAGGTTTTGAGGGTGCGCCATCAGATCACTGCTGGCCAGCCTGGATGTGGCAGGCCAGTCCAATGCTTGTCCCCACGGCTTTCTCCACTAGCAAAGAGATTTCCTGGATCTCTGCCCCTGCAGAAAGCCTGGCAGTGCTCTTGCACAGCCTCTCTATTTGGCCATCCTGCTCCTTCAGAGCAGAACAAAGCTCTGATGTTCACGGAAGAGGCTTTGGTGGAGAGCAGCTTTCTCTTGGCATGGGAGCCAGGCTTGCTTCCTGTCAAGAAGAGCCATGAAAAAATGGCCTTGGCAAGCCTCCAGCAGGTCTGTGTCCCTTTGCAGAGATTTTGGACAGAAGATTCTGCTGACTTCGGGCCAGAGACCACTGCCCATGGGATCCGGGTGTTCCCGAGGTGAGCGCATTTCCTCTGCAGCACTTAGCTGGCCAGGAGACAGGCTTATTTCCCACCTCCTCCTCTGAGACGTGCCCTGCTGGGTCTCCGTGCTCGGCATCCAGTTGGGTAGAAATCCTGGAAAGTCTGGCTCCTGGGAATCATGGTTGTGTTACTGGTGCCCAAGCTGTCCCGATTCTCATCAGAGAGAATGGACTGCACGTGCAGAGGAATTTGGGCTACGTGTGCTGGTTTGGCATGGCCAGGAAGGAAAAGGATGCCACGCTTTGCATAGCACATAGATAAATACCGCCAACAGCTGCATGGGTAGGAGGTCATCCTTCTTCAAGGGTTGTCACTCTTTGTTTCCAGGTTTCAGCTCACTGTGGAAAAGAGCAGAGCAGAGGTTGCCGCGGAAAAGAAAGCTGCAGTAGAGCGGAAGATGAGTAGAGGTGAGGGAACGGGTCCCAGCTGTAGGGAGGTGGGCCCTGTCCCGTGCCGGGTGGCTGGATCCAGGTTCACGTGCTGTGTCCGTTGGGCTGCTCTGAAGAACTTCTTTCTGTCTTGGTTCCAGGGGGCTCTGCCGGCAGGCTGCTGCAGAGGCGGAAGACACTTCCCCCCTCCATGCTGCTGCAGCGCAAGCCAAGCTCAAGGCAGAAAGATGTGGCGAAGGAGCCTTCTGCCAGGTGAGAGCCTTGGGTGAAAAGAAGAAGGAGATGCGTGTGCTCGTGTAGGAGTAGCCTCCCCTTTGGAGCTGCCAGCTCTCAGCACCCAGAAAGGCTCCTGACACACGTGTCCCAGTGGGAGCCGTTCTCTCCAGGGATGGCAAGCACGTGGCACAATTGCTCGAGGCAGACACACCAGCTTCATGTTCCACCCTGGCCCCCGATCCCTGGGGGAGCTGAATGCTGATCCCCATTGATGGCAGAAGCTCTTCTCCCTTCAGGGGTCTCTCCGCACTGCACCGGAGCCCATCTTTACAGCTGTGGGAGCACGGGGGGAGACTGAGGTGCCCTGGGCTCCTGCAGACTCCTCTTGTGTCTGTTTGCAGCGCGCTCCCGCCATGTGCAGGCAGCTCCCGCAGGACGAAGACAGCGGGACAGAAGGAAGCATCTACTCCTGCCCAGACCAGCACTGCACTCCCTGCCACAGAGGAGTCTAAGAGGGTGCTGCAGGTACCGGCCCTGCCTTGCTACGGGGACTGTGCTGCTTGAGACTGCACAAATGACAGAATGGTAGAATCATAGAGAAGTTTGGGTTGGAAGGGGCCACTCAGACCACCTAGTTCCAATCCCCTGCTGTAGGCAGGGACACCTGTCTCTAGACCAGGTTGCTCTAAACCTGACCCAGCCTGGCCTTGAGTGCTTCCACAGGGAGGGAAGCAAAAGCCTCTGTGTGTGCAGTGACCTGGAGCACAGCCCTTGGGGTGCCATCATTTCACATTTCTACCCGCTCCTTCAGCTCCTCTTCAGTAGATGGAGGGTGCTGCACACCTTCCCTATCTTTTCTCGCCTCCTGGCCTGCCACCTGCCACAGCACTCTGATTTTGAGCAGGGGCCATGAGAGTGGAATACGACCTCTGAGCCACGTTTGCTACAAGTTGCGGATCCCGTCCTGCCTTTAGGGCCCCTGGTCTTTCAGGGACAAAACAGTGCTGACCGGCTGCCAGAGGCGAGGAGCAGGAGCGTGGAGCTGAAGGAAAGTCCCAGGGGCTGAGGCTGATCCTGTATGCTGCTGTGTCTCTGCAGGAGCTCCGGGAAGTGTCTGCATTGTGGAAAGAAGTAGACCGCACGTGGCCCATGCACCAGCAGCAAGTAGAGCAAGCACGGGCAGAAAGGGCGGTGTGGGAAGGCTGGAGCGTAGGGGCGGACCAGCGTCCACCCCAGGTACTGTCAGGGATCGAGCCTGCTGGCAACAGCCGCCATCCTCTGAGCCAGGCTGCGAGCTCAGCAGGACTGAGGGGGTGGGGAGTGGGACAGGCGCCGTGCAGCATGGCAGGGGCTGGCCTGCTCCTCCCTGGGAGGAGAGCTTGGCACCTCACAGGGAGAGCCCTGCAGGGAGAAGGGAAGGGCGGCGGGCAGCCGTGGGCTGGCAGGGCCAAGTCTCCTGCTTGCCGAGGCCTGCTGCAGGGCCCTTGACAGAGGGCTTCTGAGAAACAGCCCCGTGCTCCCAGCCACTTTGCTGACAGCGTCTCCTCTTTGGCAGCTGATGGCCAGGCAGAGCATGCGTGCTCCGCATCCTCCAGCCCAGCCCAGGGGACAGCAAGTGGAGAGGAGGTGGAGGAAGGATGTGGATCCTCTGCCGGGAAGTAAAATGGGAACAGCGACCAAGCTGGCACTGCATGCTGAGTAAGTGTGTGCGGGCTCTGCTGGCTGCCTGAGGCACTCGGGCAGCTGTGACCCTGCAGCTCGGGGACAGGCACGGCCCGGCCAAAAACTCTGGCGGGGTGCAAGGGTGGGGACACGCGGCAGCACGGGGATGCTGGGCTGGGTGAGGGGAGAGGCAGGGGGGCTCAGCAGAGCCCAAGGGATGACTTTCTCCTCCTGCTGCAGCCTCCTTTCCCCACGAGTGGCTCAGGTGCTCCAAAGGTTGGAGCCGCACCTCCATCAGCAAGAGGCTTTTGCCAGCACAGCGGAAAGAAACCGGCAGAAGCTGGAGCTGAAGCGGCAGCTCCCCTGGTAAGCTCCACAGGCAGCAGATCCTGAGAGCCGGGCTGGAGCCCAGCCTGCACTACTTGCCTGCGCTCAGCCCGTAACGCTCCGTGCGCTGTTCTTTTCACCTCCATAGTGCTCGATGCTCGCGTCGCTCCAGAGGGGAAGGTGCAGCCAACGGTGGTGACCGCGGTGGAGCTCTCGGCAAGGGGGCTGGGAAGCTGTCCAGATTTCCACCTGTGAATGGAAGATCGTAGAATCAAAGACTCATTGAATGGCCTAGGTTGAAAAGGGCATTGAAGGTCGTCTAGTTTCAACCCACCTGCTATGTGCGGGGTCGCCGACCACCAGACCGGGCTGCCCAGAGCCATATCCAGCCTGGCCTAGAACGCCTCCAGGGATGGGGCATCCCCCACCTCTCGGCAAGCTGTTCCAGCACGTCACCACCCTCCGCGGGAAGAACTGCTAACATCTAACCAAATTCTGCCCCCCCTTCCACAGTTTAAAACCATTCCCCCTTGTCCTGTCACTATCCAGCCTCGTCAACGGCCGTTCCCCCTCCACTTTATATCCTCCCTTCAAGAATTGGCCACAATGAGGTCTCCCCGGAGCCTTCTCCTCACCAAACTAAGCAAGCCCAGTTCCCTCCACCTTTCTCAATAGGAGAGGTGCTCCAGCCCTCTGATCATCTTAGTGGCCCTCCTCTGGATTCGATCCAAAGCTCTGCGTCTTTCTTGTACTGGGGCCCCAGCCCTGGACGCAGTACTCCCAATAAAAATAAATTGGCCTTATTTCCAGTCGGTCTGCTGGTGTCGTGTCTGTTGCCATCAACTAATGTGATGGAGCCGTGCTTTGAGAGAGGAGTTTGGGTGGCAACAAGAGCTGCTCCCAAGGCCCGGTAGGCCCATGCTCTCCAAGAGCGGATTCCCAGGACGGCAGCCATCTCTGCTGGCCGTGCACACTTCCTGTGCAGAAGAATTGATGTGTCCCCTCGTATCCCCATAGCTCCCTCCCAGCAACAGAAATTCCGTGGGAGAACCGCAGGGGAGCTCTGTGGGGACGAGGAGCAGGCAGGGGCATAGGGAACATGAGGGCTTCTGAAAGGCCTCTCCTTTCCCCAGAGGGCTTGTGAGCACTCCTGCCTGCAGCTGGGAACTGTATTGCCAGGAGCTCTGCAAAGGTGGATTTGCTTGTAACTGTAGGCAGGGAGTTTCAAACCAACACTGCCGTCCACAAGGGGAACATTTACATTCTCTCTCTGACAGCACTGAGACAAAGATTTGAGCTGGCAGTCTGAAGGCCACATTAAGCTTGACTGGAACAGCTGTACAGTGAGAAACCATTTGCCTTTTCACGGGGAACACAGCTGGAAGGGAAATCCAGAACAGGGGAAAGGAAGGCAGATGGTTGCCAGGCAGAGCTCTGAGCACAAGGAGATCTTGGAGTGGATGCTCCTGGAAGAGATGCTCAGACACATGCGAGATGAGGACGCGATCCAAGACAGCCAGCACAGCTTCACCAAGGGCAGATCGTGCCTGAGCCATCTGGTGGCCTTCTACATTGGGAGTGCCGGCACTGGTGGTCCAAGGAGGGGCAACTGATGTCATGCACCTGGGCTTGTGTGATGCCTTTGACATGGTCCCGCCCCATATCCTTATCTCTAATTGGAGAGAGATGGATTTGAGGAGCAGCCTCTCGAGTGGATAGAGAATTGGCTGGATGGTGGAAGCCAGAGGGTTGTTGTCAGTGGCTCCACATCCCGGCGGAGGCCGGTCACCAGCGCTGTCCCCCAGGGGTCCATCTGGGGGCACACTAACACTACTCGATAGCCTAATGGGGTGTGACTGATCAGCCCCGCCCCGCTGCCGGTACTGCTGGCTCTGCCCTCGCCCCGTTGCCGGCTCGTTAACGGGAGCCCCCGCACTTACCGCTCACCGACAGCGATCGCAACCCTCCTTGCGGTGTAGTCCCGCGTACGGGCGGCTTACGGTTTCTCCTCGCTGAAACAGCCCGCCTGATCCTCACAGCCCGACTCCTCCTCTCCGTCTGTGGTGGGCAGCGACGCGAGGCTGCCCTCCCAGAGGCTTCTTCTCGGCGGGGGCGCGGATGCAGAGCCGTTGCCCTGGCGACGTCCCCGCCGCGTCAGCCGCTCTCGCCAGAGCTGCCCGGCCGCTCTGTTGTCTCGGGGATCCTGGGTGAGGGGACCGAGCGAAAGCCCCCGTACCTCGCGGTCGGTCGCTGCGGTTCTGGCTGGAACAGCTCCGAAGCAGCGAACCTCGGCGATCGAGGCTTCTTGCGAGGCACAGTCATCGAGGCAGAAGGGAGAAGCGTTCATTTGTGTCCCCGTGCGAAGTTCCGGAGGAGAAACGAGGCTGTTCTCCCCCCTGAAGCCGAAACGGAAAGTTTCGGAACTATCGCTCATGGGTTCCTTTTGCTAAACTCACACGTTGGTTCTTAAACCGATGTGCTAATCCCTGCTGCCGAACAGAGCACCCCACATCAATCCCTCCTCTTCCTTTGAGGATTATGGTGTTTGTATGGTTGGAAATATCCAGATAATTGCATAGAGAGACGCTTGGAAGGAGGATCGAGGGGAGTATCTTGATGCCTGCCTGTTGCATCCCATCCTTGGAGCTCTGCCCTCCCCCGAGTCGCTCTCCCACCTCCCCAGGAGATCCCTGAGGGCTCTCCGTCCCCCCACTCTCCCGGTCTTCTTCGCCCCCCACTGCCCTTCGAGCCCCACTCAGGCTTCAGGCCCCGTGCCCCCCGTCCCCCACCCAGGGTATTTCACTGCCTTCCCCCCACCTCCACCACGGGTCGCCTACAACCCCTGGAGTCCCTCAGTCTGACCCCTGGGGTTCCACTCTCTCCCCTGTCCCCACCTCCAATTCCCCCATTCTCATCGATGGAGTCCTCGTCCACCCCTCCCCAGTTGTTCCTCCACCAGTGTCTGCCCCTGTTCCCCATTCTGACCCCCAGGGTCCCATGCCTGGCCCCCTCCCATCCCGTTCCTTCCTCAGTCCCCCACTCTGATCCCTTGTGTCCCCTTTCCCGCCCCCCCCGTACGTCTTCCCATTTTGTCCCGCAGATTCATCCCCCCCCCAGTCCCCTCTACCTGACCTCCAGAATTCCCTGTCCCCCCAAATACCCCCACTCTAATTCCCCTATTCTGAACCATAGTCTCCTACCATCCCCCAGTCCCCTCAGTTTGCCCCCCTCCTTCCTGACCCCATTTTCTGATCCATAGAGTCCCCTGTACCCCCCATGCCCTCCTTCCTGACCTCTAGAGTCCATTCCCCCATTTTGACCCCCAATATTCCCTAACAGGACCCCCCTTATGTCCCATAGTAGCCCCCCACAACCACCAGCTCTCCCCTCCCTCCTTCCCCCAGGCCCCCTTTCCACTCATGGAAGCTTCATTCTCCTCCCCCCAGTCATCCCCCCACAACCCCCACTCTCTGCCCTAGACCCCCTTTACAGAATCACAGAATCACAGAATCACAGAATCACAGAATGGCCAGGGTTGGAAGGGACTTCAAGGATCACAAATCTCCAACCCCCCTGCCACATGCAGGGCCACCAATCTCCCTGTTTAATGCTAGGCCAGGCTGCCCAGGGCCCCATCCAATCTGGCCTTGAACACCTCCAGGGATGGACAGGGCATCCACAACCTCTCTGGGCAGCTGTTCCAGCACCTCACCACTCTCTCTGTAAAGAATTTCCCCAACGTCCAACCTAAATCTCCCCTCCCTCAACTTCAAACTATTTCCCCTCGTCCTGCAGTCATCAACCCTTTCAAAGAGTTGATTCCCCTCCTGTTTTAGGCTCCTTTTAGGTACTGAAATGCTGCAATGAGGTCGCTCCTCAGCCTTCTTTTCTCCAGGTTGAACAAGCCCAACTCCCTCAGCCTGTTTTCATAGGGGAGGTGCTCCAGTCCCCTGATCATCTTCGTGGCCCTCCTCTGGACCCTCTCCAACAGCTCCCTGTCTTTCTTGTACTGGGGGCTCCACACTTGGACGCAGTATTCCAGATGGGGCCTCACAAGAGGGGAACAACCAAGAACAATCACCTCCCTGTCCCTGCTGGCCACCCCTCTTCTGATGGAGCCCAGGATACCATTTGCCTTCCGAGCCACAAGGGCACACTGCTGGCTCATGTTAATTCATCCATCAAGACCCCCAGGTCCTTCTCCACAGGGCTGCTCTCAAGGACCGCTCCTTCCAGTCTGTAGGGATGCCTGGGATTCCTCCGGCCCAAGTGCAAAACTCTGCACTTTGCTGTGTTGAACCTCATCAGGTTCACTCAGGCCCACCTTTCTAGCCTCTCGAGGTCCCTCTGAATGGCATCCCTTCCTTCAACCGTGTCAACCACACCACTCAGCTTGGTGTCGTCAGCAAACTTGCTGAGGGTGCACTCGATTCCGTCATCGATGTCATTGATAAAGATGTTAAAGAGCACCGATCCCAAGACAGACCCCTGGGGGAAGCCACTCATTACCAGCCTCACCTGGACATGGAGGCATTGATGACCACCTTCTGTCTGTGGCCTTTCAACCAGTTTCTTATCCATCGAGTGGTCCACCCATCAAATCCACATCCCTCCGGTTTGGAGATAAGGATGTGGCGGGGGACCATGTCAAAGGCCTTGCTCAAGTCCAGGTAAATGACATCGGTCGCCTTTCCCTTGTCCACCGATGCCGTCACTCCATCATAAAAGGCCACCAGACTGGCCAAGCATGACCTTCCTCTGGTGAAGCCGTGCTGGCTGTCACGGATCACACGCCCTTTCCTCATGTGATCAAGCATGTCATCCAGGATGATCTGTTCCATGATCTTCCCAGGCACAGAGGTGAGAATTCACTGGCCTGTAGTTCCCAGGGTCCTCCTATTTTTTTTTTTAATATATATATTTTTTTAATTATTTCTTTTACACTCTATAGAAGCTCCCCACAACTCCCCAGTTTTTCCCTTCCATCCCTCCCTCCATCACCAGAACCCCTTTCCACCCCACAGCAGTCCCACTCACTCACACCTTCCCCCCCTAGATTCCACACAACCCCCCTTTCCAGCCCAAAAAAGTCCCACTGACCCCTTTCTCACCCCACCCACACCCTCCTTTATCCCCTCTTATCCCCACTTGGAATCATGCAGAAGGATCTGCATGAGACATCCTAGAGAGGTTTGGGGGCTCCAGGGGGCTCTTCTGGACTCAACCAGAAGAGTCTGGAGATATCCCAGAGGGACCTGGTGTAGGGATCCTGCTTTGGCAGGGGGGTTGGACTCGATGATCTCTGGAGGTCCCTTCCAACCCCTACGATTCTGTGATTCTGTGACCTTGGGATGTCCAGGGAGTCCCCGGGTTGGTCCTGTGGCACCATGGAAGGATCTGGAAGTTCCCACTATGGGCCCAAGAGCTCTGAGGAGTCCCTGGGCTGATCTGGAAATGGCCCAGCAGGGTCTGGTAGGGTCCAGGGAGTTCTCATGTGGGTCTGAGTGGTCCTGGAGTCATCCAGAAGGGTCTGGGGATGTCCCAGAGGAGTCCTGGGGTGTCCAGTGGGTGCTCATGCGAATCTGGGGGGTCTGGCCATCCGTCTCATCATCTGCTGTAACATGACCACAGCACTTTCATCAGTGGTTTGGACTCACAGCGACAAGACGCACTTTGTCAACTGTGTCACCAAGGAATCATAAGAATTGGAATCGTTGGAACTGGTTAATATGGACTGCTGTTTGTACTCTACAGAACCCATCCTTGTTCAGTGTATTAATTTTAGTTTAGCTACTTTTAGGATTGTTTTTGAACCGTGCTTCTTTTTCTCTTAATAGCGAAGGGGGAGATGTGGGATAAAGAAAGTCATTATCTTGCTAATGAGTAAAGAAACTTAGCAGTAACTTGAGCCAGACGTAAACACACACGAGGCTCCTGCTTCCTACATGTAAGTTGCTGTTGCACGGGTATAAAAGGTTGTAAGCATCTTCAGTAAAGGTCCTTCATCGTTCCTTCTGCACCAGCAAGGGAGTCTGAGCCTCTCCGCACCAGCAAGGGAGCTCGGAGCCCTCTTGCCAACAAAGAGGAGAGGAGAGGAGAGGAGAGAAGGAGAGGAGAGAAAAGATTGAGCAGAACAAAGGAAAAAGGGAAGAGAGGAGCTTGTAAGGGGGAGAAGAGTGATGAACGAGAGGGGAGAAGAAAGAGGGCAGAAAAGAAGAGAGGATACAGGTAAGAAGAGCAGATCTAAAAAGATCCTTTTTCGGAGCAGGACACCATCACTCTGATCAGAGTGCTGTCATCTGTTCCCAGGCCCTAGAAAGGAAAGCAGCCCCGTGCAGCTAACACAGAACGTGCTGGAGAATCACTGACAGACACAAAGGTCTCAGTGCCCAGTCTTGTGCAGGAGCATTTACCTGCTCTTAATTACAGCAATTTTGCATTAATGGAGCGATCCATTAGCAGCTAGTGTGGAGAAGAGGAGGCCCAGGGCAGACCTTATTGCTCTCTATAACTACCTGAAGTGAGGTTGTAGTGAGCTGGGTGTTGGCCTCTCCTCTCATGTAACTGGTGACAGAACTAGAGGGAATGGCTTCAAGCTGCACCAGGGGAGATTTACGCTGGACGTTAGGAAATACTACTTCTCTCAAAGAGTGGTCAGGCAGTGGAATGGGCTGCCCACGGAGGTGGTGGAGTCACCGACCCTGGAGGTGTTCAAGGAACGTTTGGATTTCGTGTTGAGGGATATGGTTTAGTGAGAACTATTGGTAATAGGTGGACGGTTGGACTGGATGATCTTACAGGTCTTCTCTAACCTTGGTGTTTCTGCGATCTTCTGTGATCTTCCCAGTCCCCAGTCCTGCCCTGTGCTGGTGCTCTGCAACAAACAGCAGTCCAACACACTGTGTCCCTGCAGAATCACAGAATCGCTCACGTTGGAAAAGACCTTCAAGAGCATCGAGTCCAACCATGACCTGAGCAAAGTACCCCAACTCTAACAACCCTCCTCTAAATCATGTCCCGGAGCACCACATCCAAACAGTTTTTAAACATGTTTGGGGATGGTGACTCAACCACCTCCCCAGGGAGCCCATTCCAGTGCTCAACAACCCTTACTGTTTAGAAGTTTGTCCTGATATCCAACCTAAACTTACCACATGCCTGTGCGTTCTGTGCAACCCCACAGATGTGACAATGGGGACTGGCTTCTCAAAGGAAACGGTGTCAGGAGGAAGCAGCTGATCCTGCCACTCACGCTGCTATTCTGGGAGTCCCTCCCCAGGACTCCCACAGCTTCCTCCTACCAGCCCCGCTCAGCTCCTCGCGGGCTGCAGACGCTGCTGAGGCTCTCGCACTCCACGGCCGTCATCTTCTTCTCGTGCTGCCGGACCGCTCTCTGCAGGGCTGCGCTGAGTTCCTGCCGCTGCAGCCAGAACCGCAGCTCCCGTGCTGACGGATGGAGGAGCTTCGTGCCGGCACCCACAGCACGTGGTCCCCGGGCTGCCGGTGGCACGGCAGGATGCTCCCCTCCCTGTCTCCCATCGCCCCTCAGCTACGCCATCCGCCTATAATCTGCCTAAGGATTCCAAAGACCCTGCAGAGGGCTCCGGTCAGGCCGATCGACGGCTGATGCCAACGGCACGAGGTTCGACACCACCACACGCCGGGTCCCGCACTTTGGTCACAACGACCCCAGGCATCGCTGCGGGCTTGGGGCAGAGCGGCCGGAAGGCCGCGTGGAGGAAAAGGATCCGGAGCTGCGGGCCGACGCTCGGCTGAACGCGAGCCAGCAGCGCCCTGCGCAGGCGGCCGAGAAGCCGGCCGAGCATCAGCAGCAGCAGCAGCAGCTGATCGCCCCGCGCTCAGCCCCGCCCCGCACAGCGCCGGCCTCGGGCCGGCACCGCGACCGCCGCCTGCAGCGGGACGCCAAGGTGCCCCGGAGCCGCTCGTCTCCAGCGGGTTCCCCACGCCACCGCCGGGCCGCGCCGCCCGCCCGGACGCCCCGCTCCCCCACCTGCCGGCGGCCGCCAGCCCGCGCTCGCCGCTCTCCAGCAAGGCCCGCACGGAGCGGGGCGGGGCGGAGCGGGGCGGGGCGGGCCCGGCCTCGCTGAGGTCCCCCACGTCCCCGCCCTCCTCCCGCAGCCGCAGCCGAGGCCCCGGAAGCGGAGCGGGCGCACGACGGCAGGCATCGCGAGGGCAGCCGGGCTGGGGCCATGGGAACGCGCGCGGTGATGTCGCAATGACGGCGCGCCCGCGGACAGAAAGGACCCCGCGCGGAGCGCCCGCCCCGTTCGGCGCACCGACCAATGGCAGAGCGGAGGAGGCGGGGCCGAGCGCGGGCTCTCCGCCAATGGCGGCTGCGGACGCGGGGCCGCCGCCATGGTGATGCCGATGGCGCCGGCGGGATGGAGGAGCCGCGGGGCTCCGTGCGGGGAAAGCGGCGCTCCGCCGCTCCGCTGCCCCGCCGCCGCCCTCGGGGACGCCGCGCGGTCGGGGGAAGGCGGCGCGGGGGCACCGCCGCCGGCCCCGTCCGTCCCCCGTCAGAATCCGGCTGTCCTCGGAGGGGGAACCGAGCCGTCCTCCGTCGTTGCGGCGAGGCGCTGCCGGGCTGCGAGAAGCGGCGGCTGACCGCGAGAGGCGGGACCCGCCCGGTGTCCGGGAGCGGCTCCTGGCTGAGCCGGGCAGCCCCGGAAGAGAGGGAGCGATCGCGCGGATCGAGGCGCGTTCGAGCCCGGCACGGAGTCCGGCCCAGCGGAGTCCGCTTCTCGCTCGGCTCCAGTCATCGGCAGCGCTGTGCTGAGCTGCTGCCCCGCAGCTGCAGTCTCCAAGCGCCGTTTTCCATCTGATGCCGTGGAGACGGCGCGCCCTCCCTCATTGCAGCGCGTAAAGCCGCCCCCCCGGCGACAGCGCATGCGTGATGGCGTCCCCGTGGCGACAGCGCCTCAGCGCGTGCGCCGCGCCGTCCCCGCTGGGTGACGTCACCAGCCCCGCGACCCGAGGAGGAGGCGGCCGTGCGGAAGTGGGGCGGCGCACCCCGGGGCTCCGAGCGCCGCCTCAGCTTCTACAGGTGGGTGTTCGGGGGGGGCACCGGGGCGGGGCCGGGGTTAAGGGGGCTGGGGGCCACGTGCCGCTCTGCGTTGGCCCCGCGGGGTCTCTGTGGCGCTCGGGGCTTCCGCTCGGCGGGGGCAGCTGCCCTGTGTCTCCCCGCCTCCCCCGCCCCGTGTATTTCACTGCCCTCCTGCCCTCCCCCCGCCACTGGTCGCCCACAACCTCCCCCGTCGCTCTGTGTGACCCCCGGGGTTGCGCCTCCCCTCCCCTTTTTCCCCCTTCCAGTTCCCCCATTCTGATCACTGTAGTCCTCTTCATCATCATCAAATCATCAAATCACCAAGGTTGGAAAAGACCTTCAAGATCATCCAGTCCAACCATCCACCTACCACCAATATTTCCCCACTAAACCATGTCCCTCAGTACGACATCTAAATGTTTTCTGAACACCTCCTGGGAAGGTGACTCCACCATCTCTTTGGGCAGCCCATTTCAGCATCTAACCACACCTTTGAAGAAGAAATTTTTCCTAATGTCCAATCTGAATCTTCCTGGCACAACTTGAGGCCATAAACACACAACCTGCTGTTAATACTTTTCCTAATGCCCTGACAATACTGAATGAGAAACACATCAACCTCCTGCTAGATATCTCCGAATCAAGTCAGTAGAACAACAGAGAAAGTAGGAGATGCTAACATCTGAGAAAAAATACTGAGAAGGGGAAGTAAAACAAGAAGAAGGCAATGAAGTGGCAGGTGGGTTGTCCCTCCATACCTCTGCTGGTCCTTCACTAAAATTCTTTTCTGAGGGCAGGGCTTTCTTCTCACTGCAATTTCTTGCTTCCTGCAGCCCTTCCCTAAGGCAACAGACACATTCCTGCCAGCTGCATTAATAACTTCCACCTTGTGACACTGAAAACAGTGGGGAACTGTTTAAAAGCATCCTGTCTTGTACAGATACATACAGAAGCAGCAATTACAGTAACAAGAGGAATAATAACGACAAGAAAAAGCACAAGGTGGAAAAAGCCTGTGAAGAAAGTGTGGGCGAAAGCATTTTTTCAGGTTCCTTGCACGAAATATTCCCAAGCAACAGACACTGTGAAGTGGGAGAAATCCAGAACTTCTACAGCATTTTGTCTGAATGCCCTCACAAAGAGAAAGGAGCGGGCTTCAAGACAGGTATCAGGATTTGGCCAATAATAAAACATACCTTTAGTTTTAAATGTGTTCCTTAACCCATTGTGTTACTTTGGCTCTATCTGAAGGGTTGAAAACTAAGTGCTTTTTTCTCTGCTTGTAATCCATTTCCTGTGGGTTGTTACCACCTATCTGTCTGGCAGGAACTACCCCGTTACCCCGTTGATCAAACCTTACCTTTGGATGTCATCCAAAATTACTTAACAGAAAAGAATCCAACTGGCATATCTACTATGAGGAGAATGAGCAACATTTCCTTGAAGAATTTACTCAAAGTAGGCGTGCGTATTATGTGCCAAGAAAAGAAGGAAATTTGATGCTAGCATCAGTTGATGAACATTAGCATATATTCTTTATATGGTACATGCTGAAGGCAATGCTGGAAAAAAAAAATATGAAGAAAAATCATTGTTTTAAGGTCTTCCTGCCTCAATTTAGGGAAAGAAAATGGCAAGTTCTTCAATGGAAAGGCTTTTTTGTTGTTTTGTTTGTTTGTTTGTTTGTTTGTTTTCCATGAAGAATGGAAGTACTTCAAGAGATGGGGGTTTTGTTGTCAATGTCTAAACAAAACATTTGCATTGAATTCAAAATCTGTATGTTTCAGCGTGTCCAACACAGCCAAAATATTTTGCTTAGAGAAGGCAGGCATGTGTTACTATTTTCAATGCGTTTCATGTTTAAAAAAAAAAAAAAAAAAAAAGTCAATAATGAAGCATTCACTCTGTTGATCCAGTTCTCACTGAGTCATTAAGGGCAGGGAACAGAAGAGACAGAAGGATATGAGACATCTTTGAACGCAGCGTATACAGCGGACTACTGAGAAATTCAAACCCAAACGTCTAGACTAAGTGGAAAAACTTGAAGGAAAAGAAAATAAAAACAACACACAAAGACACAACTTGGAACGAAGTCAAAAAACCAGGATGAAATGAAACAAACTCCATCTCCCCTCATGGAGATGTTTTGATGCAGTTTGGCAGACCAGCTATATGCTCACTTCCTGCTCCCAGGCCAGCTGTGAAGATTGCTCTCTGAATTCTGGACTCACAGAATCGTTAAGGTAGGAAAAGGCCATGAATATCATCTGGTTCAACCGTAGACCTCTGGAAGGTTTCCTCCCAGACCACCACCCCCTTCCTTCAGGGGACAGGTGCCATGGTTTATTTTAGTGGGCAGCACCTCCTCAACTTAAGTTCCCTTGCCTTCAGTTCTCTTGCCCCTCTGCAAACACAGCAGCATGCCCCTAAAAATAAACAAAGAAATAAATAAATAATCCTGTGGTTTTGACACCTGTCCTCAAATTCCATGTCTGCTTTGACAGAATTACATGTTTTTAGAGGAGTACTTGGCCTGTGATTTTCAGTTAGTTCTGTCAAGCAGTGCACAGACCTTGGTCTCTGTAAAATGGGGCTCTCAGATAGGGTGAGCAAAGCTCACATGAGGGGAAATCACTAAGGGCAGGCTTGTCAGCAGGTTTGAATCTATCCCCTGAACAAAAAGAAGTGAAAAAACAAATTTGGCATCTTGGAGCCCAAACTGGCAGGCCTGATCTGAAATGACATTGCAGTTTTCATTAGCTAGTAGGAGCTGATTTCTTTCCTCCTTATCCAACACGACCTTGAAACATACCTTAAGCTTAAGTAGGTTGTTGTAGTCTTCAGGGGCCTATACTAGCTTTCCACTAATGGAAACTAAGTTTTGAACTCCAGGGGATGAAATGAGGTGAACAAAATTGTCTATCTATCTAGTCACAGCTGTAAGATTTAAGGCATATGAAATAAAAAATGGGGCAAAAGGGACACCAAGAACCGGTTTGAACTTTAAGGTAGTAGAATATGTATAGGGCTGGAGCTGAAGAAGTAGCTTAAATAAGAGTCTTGTTTCTTGTTTTTGGCTTTTGTGGTTCAGCAGGGTGCAAGGATGACAAATATTTAATAGCAGACCACTTCTGCCACAAAGCATGGCCATGGCTACAGAGGCTGGATGATGTCAAAGGATACAGAACAGCAGTCGTGTGATTATCCAGTGCATCACGTGGTAAGTAGGGGAGCTAATATGACTCTGACACCAATTCTTAGTCTACAGGCTTTTGTAGGATGGTATTCCTTAGCAGTATCTCTCACCTGGGGGTAAAGGGAAGGAGACCAAACATCCTCGGACAACCACATGCAATTTCTCACCATCATCAAAAAAGTAACCTGCTGTCAGTCATCTGGCTTGCTCCCTTCTGAGGTTACAACCCTTCAACAAAAGCAATTCAACAACAGACCACTCATAAACTCACGGTCAACAAAAATAGTTCTTTTTTTCTATTGCTGGAAGAGCTGCAGCAGTTTCAGTCTCCCGATGAGCTATACCACTGCAGCACTTCTTTGGGCTTGAGTTAGTGGTGCACCACTTTAACTTAGTAGGCTTAGTAAAATACAGAAGGTACTTCACCTTTTTACTGAGAGGGAGGGCAGGAGAGGCAAAAATTGCTACTTCTTGCAAACTACCCTCAGTTTGCAGTATCCTAATGCTCTGTATGAAAGCCTAAAACCACAAAGAAAATGACTATATCTTTAAATATTAGCAATGCAATTTCCTTTCTTCTATTCTTGTGAATTCCAACTGCTTTCCTGATGTTTGCACTTACCAAGTAGACAACCCAGTGATTACTTTCTGTGATCAAACCTGGCAGCTGTGAACTCAAAAGGGCAGGCTGGAACGAAAGCAACACAGCAATGCTGGAGAAAAGAACAGCGTGGCTTCACGTGGTGATGGAGCTTTGTTTCCTATCTCCTCTGAAATTCTGCTCTTTCACATACCCTGCTGTTGTACAGCAAGAGGAAAAAAACAATCAGTGAAAGGGTTGAGTTTGTAGGAGACATGAGCTCCACTTGAAGAGCCATGAGACGTTGGCTGGTATGCTGGTTCAAGGGTATGCTGGTAACTCGTAAACTGAGAAGCCTCCAAGTAAACACTCAGTGTGTCAATAAAAGGCTTGGTGGAGGGCAGAGAAATGTGCTGCTCCTTAAGGCGTGGTGCCCCCATGAACGGATGCACACGGTGTCCATCTCTGCTCTGCATTTAACGCAGGGCCCATGTCCCAGCCCACGTCCCAGCCACGGATCGCGTCCCGACCCATGCCTCGAAGGACTACATCGCAGTGCTCGCCCTATACGCGGGACCAGCTGCTGAGCCCAGATCCCCCAGCGGGGGCAAGGGGCTGCTCAGTAGGGCTGCCCTTTATGCTCTCACCCCCTCGGGCCCCTCCTGCGAGTCTAGGGGGCGCCGAGCTCGAAGGTCGCTCGATGAGGGCCGGGGGTCGCCGGTCCGGTCCGGTCCGGTCCGGGGCAACGGAGAGGCGGCGTGAAGGGCCGTCCGCACACCCCGGGAGCTCCCCGACAGCCCGAGCGGCCGCAAACAGGGTTAAGGCCGAGGCGATTTGCGCGTAATCCCCGGCACGGCCCGGGGAAAGGGGCGCGGTGCCGGGTAGGGGCGGTGAAGGGGGAGGGCAGCTCGGCTAGACCCCCGGGAGCCGGGGGAGGGAGCGGAGCCGGTGGGGAGGGAGGACGGGGCCCGGAGGGGGCCGGGGGGAGAAAAGGGAGGAGCGGCAGGGGGTGGAGGGAAGGAAGAGCGGCGTGGGGAAGCGCTACGCGCCCGAGCGGCGGAGGGAGGGAGGGAGAGGAGGAGGCGGCGGTGGAACGCGCTCGGCTCCGTGGGCCGAAGGTGCCCACCCCTCCCCTCTGTGCCTCCCCCGTTTTGACCCCCAGGGTCCACCTGTCTGCCCCCCCCCCCCCCCCCGGTCCCAGCACCGGATGCCAGCACCGGGACAACCGCCTGTCCCGAAGTCCACACTGTCACTGTAACCATGGAATCTGGGGCCGTACCAACCCGTCTACCTCGAGAGCCCCATCAGCGTCCTACAGCTCCTGGAGCCTGGTGTCGCTGTCACCCTGGCTGTCCATGACTGTCCCAAGCTGTCCCCCCTGCCATGGTGGCACAACTGCAGCGCGGTGCCATCCTCATTGAAGAGGTGACGAGGAGGGGTACAGGGAGGGGGGCTGGGGACAGTTGGGGGACACGTGGGGTGTGACATGGGGTTGGTGGTGTCACCATCGTTGGGTATCACCTTCACTGGATGCCATTGGGTGTCATCGAGTGTCACTGTCTTCAGGTAACACCGTGACACAGGGTGACCTCGATGTGGAACAGCCGTGATGCAGTGTCCCCATCCCTGGCTGTCACTGTTGTTACCGTCATCCGGTGTCGCCATCACTCGTGTGTCACCATCCCTTGGATGACATTATTCCCTGTGCTGTGATCACCACACAGAGGTAGGCACTGGTGGCCCCGCGTTGTCACCGTGCTGTCTCTGAGCCTCTTGCTGTCCTTTGTCACCCCTCCAGGCCTGCCTACAGCCGGACTCAGTGACACTGGAGCCCTCTGGTGCCCATCATTGTCTGCCACGAGGACGGGGACACACACGGTGGTGAACTCTGTGCCACCACCAGAGGAGACCACATGTGACATCAGCGTGGCACAGCCGTGATGCAGTGTCATCATCGTTGTGCGTCGCCAGCAGCTCACCAGCTTCAGCCTGTATGACACGTGGCAAGTTCTCGTGCCATTTGCCGAGTAAACCACGGTGACTGTCAATAATGATATTTCAACCTCGTGAGGTGTGTGTGTGCCTGTGAACGCACAGGTTTTTGTTTATTAAGCAGACGTGAAACAACTTCTCTTACTAAGCCATTAAAGTTAGGCTTGCGTTCTTTCATAACAGAATTCAGTAAGTTAACTGGAACTCCTCCTGGAAGAGGAGATCTCCTCTCCATGCCAGTGACCCAACAGAGCTCCAGGTGACCCGGGCTGATGTCACAGTGCGATGCGCTGCATCACAAGGAGATCTTCCGCAGGGCAGCATCAGTGCCAGCACTTCCCTGCAAGGCCTGGGCGCTGCTGCAGCACTGCTCAGGGGCTCTGTCCTTCTGCGGTCAGGAGTTGGCTCAGGGGCAGCAAGGCTGCACTGGGTGACCTTTGTTGACACGTGGAGGAGCAGGGGCACTTTGCGGAGAATTGTTGGTTGGTTGAGGAGCCTTGTTTGTGGAGGGCATCCTTAGTTCTGAGCTGAGGGCTGTCGGCCAGCGACATGGAAGGCTGCTGGACTGTGAGCCTCAGCTCGGAGCTGGTCTACACGTTCCCAACGCTGCTGGAACTCTCTACCAAAGGTAAGGCTTTCCGGACTCCCTTCCCAAGGCATCGCACGGGGCTGTTAGCTGTCCAAAGCCTCAGCTCCTGCTCTCTGTGCTTGGCTGGGCATGGCTGGGGGCTGCTGCAAGAGCCCTGCCCAAGGGTCCAGCTCTTCTGGGGACCACGTGGCAGCCAGGTCCCAATAGTAGAGCTGCCCAGAGCCCCCAGGTTCCTTTAGGCATGCTCAGTCCCCTGTGATAGGGCAGTCCAAGACCAGGTTTCCCTGGGAGAACACACCTACAGGTGTTTCCGTAGGTTCCTGCTCTGGGAGGAAAGGCATCCTGTGTCCCACAGGTTTCCTATGTCCCCGTTTCCCCTCGGGGCCCTGAATAAGGCTGAAATCAGAGCAAAGCCCAGCTCCGCTAGCCATGGCGGTGCTTTTCTGGGGTGTGTGCGTGTGCCTGTATCGATCACTGTCTGTGTGAGGAGCTTGCCAAGCAGTTGTGAAGAGGCTGTCCTGGAGCATGACATGTCTTTTCTTTCCTTTGCAGAGATTGTGGCGGTCTGGGATGCCGTGTCTGATTACATCCTGGAACAGATGAAGCTGGACAAGGTGGGCTGGTATGCTGGTGGCCCTTGCCCTGGAGAGAGGTTCAGTCCCGCCAAGAGTGTGGGCCTCACAGAGCAGTCCCTCCCTGAGCACCACACTGAGCAGCACTCTGAGCCCAAGCCGGGTGCCCAGAGCAGCCTGTTGGCCAACTGGGAGGGAAACCCAAGGCCAGAGCTGCCCTGAGCAAACGTTCGGCACACGCAGGGGCTTTGCTCTGCCCTGTGATCAGAACGGGGAGAGCCAAGGGAGAAATGGGTGGGGGATTTTTTCTGGCCCTATGCCAAGGATGTCCTTGGGAATAAGTCCCAGGCTTAAGCCCTGTGCTGTAAATGCCCGGGCTCTTCTCTAGCCAAAGGATGTTGGGAAATACTATGCGAAGGTGACTGTCTTGCAGGGATCACAGATTTTTCCAAAGCTTTCCAGAGAGCCCCATCTCACCCTGCTGTCCATCAGGAGTGGGGAGGGCGGAGAGCAGTGACCCCATGCTCTTGATGTTTGTGGCTTTTGCCGCCCCTAAAGTACACACTCGTCAGCCTTTCTGTCTTTTCCCCGTGCAGGGAGTCCTGGTTCCGGGGCTCGGGGTCTTTGCTGGGGTCCGAGAGCAATTCCACAGCAAAGAAGAGGCAGTTTCGGTGCTAAGGCCTGTCTTCCAGCTGGACATCGGGGTGCTGTGGCTGCAGGACCTCCAGTCACCCAATGACATCATCCCTGGTGAGAAGGCAGCAGCCACCTTCCCCTTCCTGTCCCACGTCTGGCTGGGTGTGTTATCCCTGCTCTCTGGAAATGGCCGGGAGCAGCAGAGAATTGTCTGCAAAGCTCGGGGTACAGCGTGAGTTCATCCCGAAGGAACCACAGCTCAAGAGCTGTTTCTCCGAAAGACCTTTTCTATGGGATTTGGTCACGATCATGTTGCATGGGAATGTGGCTTGCTGTGGCAGTGAGGCTGTGCCTTCTCCTTGCAGACGATGTCAAGATTGAGTCGCTCAACTACCGGCAGCTCTCGCGAGCCTCCGGCGTCCCGCTGAACGTGGTGCTGCGCTGCGTGCGAGAGAGCGTGCTCTTATACTGTCACCTCCTGAGGAACAGGGAGCCCGTCTCATTTGTCTTTAAGAACATCGGCGTTATGACGTGCCAAGACGACTTCCTCCTCATGAGGTTCTTCTGCAGCTGCATTGCAACGCTGGAAAGCAATGCCACCGTCCTTTCTCTGTTCCGCACTGTAAGTTGAGGAGGTTTTGAGGGTGCGCCATCAGATCACTGCTGGCCAGCCTGGATGTGGCAGGCCAGTCCAATGCTTGTCCCCACGGCTTTCTCCACTAGCAAAGAGATTTCCTGGATCTCTGCCCCTGCAGAAAGCCTGGCAGTGCTCTTGCACAGCCTCTCTATTTGGCCATCCTGCTCCTTCAGAGCAGAACAAAGCTCTGATGTTCACGGAAGAGGCTTTGGTGGAGAGCAGCTTTCTCTTGGCATGGGAGCCAGGCTTGCTTCCTGTCAAGAAGAGCCATGAAAAAATGGCCTTGGCAAGCCTCCAGCAGGTCTGTGTCCCTTTGCAGAGATTTTGGACAGAAGATTCTGCTGACTTCGGGCCAGAGACCACCGCCCATGGGATCCGGGTGTTCCCGAGGTGAGCGCATTTCCTCTGCAGCACTTAGCTGGCCAGGAGACAGGCTTATTTCCCACCTCCTCCTCTGAGACGTGCCCTGCTGGGTCTCCGTGCTCGGCATCCAGTTGGGTAGAAATCCTGGAAAGTCTGGCTCCTGGGAATCATGGTTGTGTTACTGGTGCCCAAGCTGTCCCGATTCTCATCAGAGAGAATGGACTGCACGTGCAGAGGAATTTGGGCTACGTGTGCTGGTTTGGCATGGCCAGGAAGGAAAAGGATGCCACGCTTTGCATAGCACATAGATAAATACCGCCAACAGCTGCATGGGTAGGAGGTCATCCTTCTTCAAGGGTTGTCACTCTTTGTTTCCAGGTTTCAGCTCACTGTGGAAAAGAGCAGAGCAGAGGTTGCCGCGGAAAAGAAAGCTGCAGTAGAGCGGAAGATGAGTAGAGGTGAGGGAACGGGTCCCAGCTGTAGGGAGGTGGGCCCTGTCCCGTGCCGGGTGGCTGGATCCAGGTTCACGTGCTGTGTCCGTTGGGCTGCTCTGAAGAACTTTTTTCTGTCTTGGTTCCAGGGGGCTCTGCCGGCAGGCTGCTGCAGAGGCGGAAGACACTTCCCCCCTCCATGCTGCTGCAGCGCAAGCCAAGCTCAAGGCAGAAAGATGTGGCGAAGGAGCCTTCTGCCAGGTGAGAGCCTTGGGTGAAAAGAAGAAGGAGATGCGTGTGCTCGTGTAGGAGTAGCCTCCCCTTTGGAGCTGCCAGCTCTCAGCACCCAGAAAGGCTCCTGACACACGTGTCCCAGTGGGAGCCGTTCTCTCCAGGGATGGCAAGCACGTGGCACAATTGCTCGAGGCAGACACACCAGCTTCATGTTCCACCCTGGCCCCCGATCCCTGGGGGAGCTGAATGCTGATCCCCATTGATGGCAGAAGCTCTTCTCCCTTCAGGGGTCTCTCCGCACTGCACCGGAGCCCATCTTTACAGCTGTGGGAGCACGGGGGGAGACTGAGGTGCCCTGGGCTCCTGCAGACTCCTCTTGTGTCTGTTTGCAGCGCGCTCCCGCCATGTGCAGGCAGCTCCCGCAGGACGAAGACAGCGGGACAGAAGGAAGCATCTACTCCTGCCCAGACCAGCACTGCACTCCCTGCCACAGAGGAGTCTAAGAGGGTGCTGCAGGTACCGGCCCTGCCTTGCTACGGGGACTGTGCTGCTTGAGACTGCACAAATGACAGAATGGTAGAATCATAGAGAAGTTTGGGTTGGAAGGGGCCACTCAGACCACCTAGTTCCAATCCCCTGCTGTAGGCAGGGACACCTGTCTCTAGACCAGGTTGCTCTAAACCTGACCCAGCCTGGCCTTGAGTGCTTCCACAGGGAGGGAAGCAAAAGCCTCTGTGTGTGCAGTGACCTGGAGCACAGCCCTTGGGGTGCCATCATTTCACATTTCTACCCGCTCCTTCAGCTCCTCTTCAGTAGATGGAGGGTGCTGCACACCTTCCCTATCTTTTCTCGCCTCCTGGCCTGCCACCTGCCACAGCACTCTGATTTTGAGCAGGGACCATGAGAGTGGAATACGACCTCTGAGCCACGTTTGCTACAAGTTGCGGATCCCGTCCTGCCTTTAGGGCCCCTGGTCTTTCAGGGACAAAACAGTGCTGACCGGCTGCCAGAGGCGAGGAGCAGGAGCGTGGAGCTGAAGGAAAGTCCCAGGGGCTGAGGCTGATCCTGTATGCTGCTGTGTCTCTGCAGGAGCTCCGGGAAGTGTCTGCATTGTGGAAAGAAGTAGACCGCACGTGGCCCATGCACCAGCAGCAAGTAGAGCAAGCACGGGCAGAAAGGGCGGTGTGGGAAGGCTGGAGCGTAGGGGCGGACCAGCGTCCACCCCAGGTACTGTCAGGGATCGAGCCTGCTGGCAACAGCCGCCATCCTCTGAGCCAGGCTGCGAGCTCAGCAGGACTGAGGGGGTGGGGAGTGGGACAGGCGCCGTGCAGCATGGCAGGGGCTGGCCTGCTCCTCCCTGGGAGGAGAGCTTGGCACCTCGCAGGGAGAGCCCTGCAGGGAGAAGGGAAGGGCGGCGGGCAGCCGTGGGCTGGCAGGGCCAAGTCTCCTGCTTGCCGGGGCCTGCTGCAGGGCCCTTGACAGAGGGCTTCTGAGAAACAGCCCCGTGCTCCCAGCCACTTTGCTGACAGCGTCTCCTCTTTGGCAGCTGATGGCCAGGCAGAGCATGCGTGCTCCGCATCCTCCAGCCCAGCCCAGGGGACAGCAAGTGGAGAGGAGGTGGAGGAAGGATGTGGATCCTCTGCTGGGAAGTAAAATGGGAACAGCGACCAAGCTGGCACTGCATGCTGAGTAAGTGTGTGCGGGCTCTGCTGGCTGCCTGAGGCACTCGGGCAGCTGTGACCCTGCAGCTCGGGGACAGGCACGGCCCGGCCAAAAACTCTGGCGGGGTGCAAGGGTGGGGACACGCGGCAGCACGGGGATGCTGGGCTGGGTGAGGGGAGAGGCAGGGGGGCTCAGCAGAGCCCAAGGGATGACTTTCTCCTCCTGCTGCAGCCTCCTTTCCCCACGAGTGGCTCAGGTGCTCCAAAGGTTGGAGCCGCACCTCCATCAGCAAGAGGCTTTTGCCAGCACAGCGGAAAGAAACCGGCAGAAGCTGGAGCTGAAGCGGCAGCTCCCCTGGTGAGCTCCACAGGCAGCAGATCCTGAGAGCCGGGCTGGAGCCCAGCCTGCACTACTTGCCTGCGCTCAGCCCGTAACGCTCCGTGCGCTGTTCTTTTCACCTCCGTAGTGCTCGATGCTCGCGTCGCTCCAGAGGGGAAGGTGCAGCCAACGGTGGTGACCGCGGTGGAGCTCTCGGCAAGGGGGCTGGGAAGCTGTCCAGATTTCCACCTGTGAATGGAAGATCGTAGAATCAAAGACTCATTGAATGGCCTAGGTTGAAAAGGGCATTGAAGGTCGTCTAGTTTCAACCCACCTGCTATGTGCGGGGTCGCCGACCACCAGACCGGGCTGCCCAGAGCCATATCCAGCCTGGCCTAGAACGCCTCCAGGGATGGGGCATCCCCCACCTCTCGGCAAGCTGTTCCAGCACGTCACCACCCTCCGCGGGAAGAACTGCTAACATCTAACCAAATTCTGCCCCCCCTTCCACAGTTTAAAACCATTCCCCCTTGTCCTGTCACTATCCAGCCTCGTCAACGGCCGTTCCCCCTCCACTTTATATCCTCCCTTCAAGAATTGGCCACAATGAGGTCACCCCGGAGCCTTCTCCTCACCAAACTAAGCAAGCCCAGTTCCCTCCACCTTTCTCAATAGGAGAGGTGCTCCAGCCCTCTGATCATCTTAGTGGCCCTCCTCTGGATTCGATCCAAAGCTCTGCGTCTTTCTTGTACTGGGGCCCCAGCCCTGGACGCAGTACTCCCAATAAAAATAAATTGGCCTTATTTCCAGTCGGTCTGCTGGTGTCGTGTCTGTTGCCATCAACTAATGTGATGGAGCCGTGCTTTGAGAGAGGAGTTTGGGTGGCAACAAGAGCTGCTCCCAAGGCCCGGTAGGCCCATGCTCTCCAAGAGCGGATTCCCAGGACGGCAGCCATCTCTGCTGGCCGTGCACACTTCCTGTGCAGAAGAATTGATGTGTCCCCTCGTATCCCCATAGCTCCCTCCCTGCAACAGAAATGCTGTGACAGAATTCTCTTGCGCCCAGCACCCAGCCTCTGCTGAGCTGAATTCAGCCTGTGTGATACGTGACAAGTTCTTGTGCCAGGGAAGGGAATGGGACAGGGGGGAGATGGGGGAAGGGAAGGGAAGGGAAGGGAAGGGAAGGGAAGGGAAGGGAAGGGAAGGGAAGGGAAGGGAAGGGAAGGGAAGGGAAGGGAAGGGAAGGGAAGGGAAGGGAAGGGAAGGGAAGGGAAGGGAAGGGAAGGGAAGGGAAGGGAAGGGAAGGGAAGGGAAGGGAAGGGAAGGGAAGGGAAGGGAAGGGAAGGGAAGGGAAGGACAAAGGGAACAGAAGATGATGGAAAAAACAAAGGATGATGGAAGGGAAGGGAACAGAAGGGGACCAGAGGAATACACTGCAAGGAATGAAAAGAGACTCCTGTTGAGCCCATCGATTGGCACATGACGGCATAACTTGGACATCAGCAACATGACTTGAAAGGCCAGCATCGGGAACGCCTCCTTTGGAGAGAGACTGAGCGGTTTGGGCTTGTTGAGCCTGGAGAAGAGAAGGCTCTGGGGAGACTTTCCGTTCTTTTATCGCAGTTCGCACCCGTCCTCCTCCCACCACCCGCCTCCCGGGAGCCCGGAACCGATGGCTCGGCCGAACGGTGGCGAGACGTGAGGGTCGGCGGCACCCCCACCCCACCGCCCGGATCCTCCCCGCCCGGTCGGCCTCGGTTCCTTTGTCTTTCCCGCCCTATTTTTTTTTCTTAACCTATTCATCTCCCCCCCGCCCCCTCCCCCATCTCTATCCCCACTCCTTCTCCCCCCCGTCCTCGGTTTTGCTTTCCCCACCCCCATGTGTTTTTTCTTCCCTCCGGTGGGCTAGACCCGATGGCTCGACCGGTCCCCGCACCCCTCGAGCCGACCGCGGACCCACCCCCAGCCCGCCACGCGCATTCTTTCCATTTCTTTCTTCTTTTTTCTTTGGAGGTGCCGGGCCGGGCCGCACCGGGGCTGCGGGTGTGCGAGGATGGACGCGTTCGTCCTCACGCCTGTAGTCGCTCACTCATCTTTCCATCTTTCACCTTCCTCTCTCCCCCCCGCCTTCGAGCGACCGTCTGTCCGCCAGCGAGCTGCCCTCCCGCCGGGAGAGAGGCTCGGGGCGAGCCCGGCGTGCGGACGAATTGAACGAACGAACCACAGACAACCGACCCGGTCGCTCCGCAGCGGAGTCCGGACTGCACACGGTCTACCCGGCCCCGAGCGGCTCGTCCGGTCCGCGGAGGCGACCAGAGGTCTCTGCCGAGCGGATTGCAATCTGCATCCAGGTCTACCTGGCTCTCGTGAGCCTCCGCTGTCCCGCCGCACGTGGTGCAGCGCTGCGTGCCAGAGAGCGTCCTCTTGGATTGTCACCTCCTGAGGAACCGGCTCATTCGTCTTCAGGAGCGTCGGCGCTACGACGTGCCAAAAAATAAACCTTAATTACAAAGGTAAGGGGGGTCACCCCCGCCCCATGGAAACAATGTGGTCTGTGGGGGAGGGCACAGATGGGGTCCCCTTAGGGGTGTGTCCCCAACTCTGGGGTCTGAGACGGTGGGGTTGTCCCCAACTCCGGGATGTGACACCACCAGGGTGCCAGGAAGGTGTCCCCAGCTTTGGCGCAATGTCCCCACGGGGTCCTTCTGTCCCCCCTCATGACGGTGACACCCGACGCCAGCTGCCAAAACGATGCACAATGACTATGACACCGTGCCATGGCTGTGCCACGCTGATGTCACATGCAGTCTCTTCTGGTGGTGGCACAGAGTTCACCACCATGCGTGTCCCCGTCCTCGTGACAGACGATGATGGGCACCAGAGGGCTCCGGTGTCACTCAGTCTGGCTGTAGGCAGGCCTGGAGGGGTGACAAAGGACAGCAAGAGGCTCAGTGACAGCACACCAGGATCCACTAGAGACCCTCTGGTCACCCCAACATCCCTCTGGGACAGATCCACACCCTTCTAGGTGAGTCCAGAACCCTGCTAGACACCCCCGGACATCTCTGAGACATCTCCAGACCCTTCCAGAAGACAACAGGACCCTCTGAACCTACCTGAAAACCCCCTGGACCCCACAGCATCATTCTGGGACATTGCAGACCCCACAGGATGAGTCCAAGGACTCCCTGGATCAACATGAGGATCCCCTGGACCCTCCAAGTTCTCACTGGGACATCCCCAGATCCTTCTGGATGACTCCAGGACCACACGAGGCCCGTACCAGACTTTACTGGTGGGACATCTCCAGATCATCCCAGTGGCTCCTTGGAGCTCCTGAGCCCATCCTGGGAGCTTCCAGATCCTTCAAGGGATCCCCAGGACTATCCTGGAGACCCCCTGGACACCCTCAAGACCCCACTTGGACATCTCCAGACCCTTCTGGATGAATCCAAGGACCCCCTGGACCCACCTGGGGACCCCCTGCATGCCCCAAACCACTCTAGGACATCTCCAGATTCTTCTGCATTACTCCAGGGGTGGATAGGAGAGGTTGTGGGAGGAAGAAAGGGGTTAGTAGGCTTCTAGAGGTGGAAAGAAAGTCTGAGGGTGGGTAGGGGGGTTGTGGGGAATCTACAGGGGGAAAGGTGTGAATGGGGCTTCTGTGAGGTGAAGAGAGGGTCTGGAGTTGGAGAAAGGGTGGAAGAGGGAAACTGGGGGATTCTGGCATGCACTGTCTGCACGTGCTCTGCAGCATGCCCAGTGCAAGCAGAGAGAAGCAGCGTGGTGGTGGCAGCTTTGCACGGGAACCTGCTGTGCTGCAGCGTGAGCCTCTGGTCCTGCTGCTCTGCAGCGCTGGGTGCAGCCTGGCTCCATCCTCTCTGCTGATTTGCAGAATCAGACTCTAACCCACGTAAGATTATAAGATGTTCCATACACAAAAGCAAAGCGGAAAGGTTGTGAGGGGGTTTACCAATGAGAAGTAAGATTCCAGAAAGGGACACATACAGAGAACCCAGAGGGATATTGAGGCAAAGGTAACAATGACTGCTACAAAACCAATGGTACAGAGAGAGAATTCACTGCCAGGAGTAGCTCACAGTCCAGTGATAAAGATTCACAGCACTGGCTGCAAGGCTGTGTTTTAATTAAAAATGCTAATTGAAAACAATATGGATTTCTGAGCTAACTGTACTTTTAGTAGGGGGGAAAATATACCGGCTCGACAAAGTAGGCGTCCCCCATCCCGACCATCCTCGGCTCCCCAGGTGCCTCTGAGTAATAGGTTTGAGGCCCTGGAACTCGAGGGAGAGGTGAGTGGGGATGTAGGGGGAGGTCAGCCTATGAGGTTGCCTTGGGAAAAGCACTTGGCCCCACTCCTCAAGACTGCCTCTGCCCGGAAGGACAGAAGGGTGGTTGTTGTAGGAGACTCCCTGCTGAGAGGAACGGAAGGTCCTATATGTCGGCCTGACCCTACCCGCAGGGAGGTGTGCTGCCTCCCTGGGGCACGGGTCAGAGACATTTCTAGGAGACTTCCTGGTCTGATTCGCCCTTCCGATTATTACCCGTTATTGATAATCCAGGCTGGCAGTGACGAAGTTGCAGAGAGAAGTCTCAGAGCTATCAAGAAAGACTTCAGGGGACTGGGGTGGGTAGTCGAGGGAGCGGGTGTGCAGGTCGTGTTTTCTTCCATACCTTCAGTGGCAGGGCGGGATACCGAGAGATACCAAAAAACACACCTCATAAATAAATGGCTCAAAAGTTGGTGCAAATCCAGGGATTTTGGGTTTTTCGACCATGGGGAAACTTACTCAGCACCTGGCATGATGGCAGCAAATGAAAGTAGTCTGTCTCTGAGGGGGAGGAGGATCTTAGCTGAGGAACTAGCAGGACTCATTGACAGGTCTTTAAACTAGGTATGAAGGGGGAAGGGAGCAAAATCAGGGATGTCGAGCTTGAGCGGGTCATTCCAGGGCTCGTACCGAACCTGCTGGGCGACGACAGTCAAGTACGAAGGGATGGACTGGGGCAGGGGGGTGCTGGGGATGCTGCTGTTCTAGGGGAACCTAGACCATCTATAAAGGCGGTGCGACGGAAAGCCGAGCTGAAGTGCCTTTATACTAATGCACGCAGCCTGGGAAACAAGCAGGATGAGTTGGAAACCGTGATGTGCTTAGAAAATTACGACCTTGTTGCTATCACGGAAACGTGGTGGGATGGTTCCCATAACTGGAATACCACCATTGAGGGCTATCGGCTCTTTAGAAGAGAGAGGCTAGGTAGGAAGGGTGGGGGAGTAGCCCTCTATGTCCAAGAGTGGATAGACTGTGAGGAGCTTCCTCTGAGAAACAGTCATGATCAGGTTGAGAGCCTGTGGGTTAGAATTAGGAATGGGTCTAACAAAGGCCAGCTGGTGATAGGAGTATACTATAGGCCACCTGATCAAGGGGAGACTGTTGACGAGGCTTTCTTGCTTCAGATGCGGGAGGCTTCGTGCTCACGGGCTCTTGTCCTGATGGGGGACTTCAACCATCCGGATATCTCCTGGATAGATCACATGGCGAGTTGCAAGAGGTCCAGGAGGCTCCTGGAATGTGTTGGTGATAACTTTCTGGTCCAGGTGTTGGACAGACCGACCAGAGGTGAAGCGCTGCTGGACCTGCTGCTCACCAATGTGGAGGAAATAATTAATGGTGTTAAGGTTGGAGGCAGCCTGGGTTGCAGTGACCACGCTCTGGTTGAGTTTGTGATCTCGAGAACTGTGGGCCTGGTGAAGAGTGGCATCAGGACCCTGAACTTTGGGAGAGCAAACTTTAAGCTGTTCAATGGACTGTTGGCCGAGATCCCCTGGGATGCTCTCTTTAAAAACAAAAATGCTGAAGAGAGCTGGTTACTCTTCAAGGACGCCTTCCTAAGAGCGCAAGAACTCTCTGTCCCACTGAACAAGAAAGCGGGCAGAGGAGGGAGGATGCCGGCGTTGCTCAGTAAGGACCTGCTGAGGGAGCTGAGGGCGAAGAAAGGTGTGTACAAACTCTGGAAACAAGGACGTGCCACCTGGGAAGAATACAGGGATGTTGTCCGGACTTGCAGATGTGGGATCAGGAAAGCCAAGGCGCAGGTGGAACTGAACTTGGCGAGGGACGTGAAAAACAACAGGAAGACTTTCTATAGGTACATTAGCCAGAAGAGACAGGCCAAAGCGAGTGTACCTCCTTTGGTAAATGTAAAAGGAGAACTGGTTTCAACAGACGAAGAGAAGGCCGAGGTACTGAATGAGTTCTTTGCCTCGGTCTTCACTTGCAGCCAGGACTCCAGTACTCCTTCCGTCCCTGAGCCCTGCATCCCTACACCTCTGGGTGGGGACTGGGGTGGTAAATCCCCCCCCGCTGTGAGGACAGAGCAGGTCCGAGACCGCCTCATGAGATTGAATGTGTACAAGTCTATGGGGCCGGATGGCGTGCATCCCAGGGTTCTGAAGGAGCTGGCTGAGGTGGTTGCCGAGCCGCTCTCCATCATATTTGAGAAGTCGTGGCTGTCTGGTGTGGTCCCAGATGACTGGAGGAAGGGTCACGTCACTCCCATTTACAAGAAAGGGAGCAAGGAGGACCCCGGGAACTACAGGCCAGTGAGTCTCACCTCTGTGCCTGGGAAGATCATGGAACAGATCATCCTGGATGACATGCTTGATCACATGAGGAAAGGGCGTGTGATCCGTGACAGCCAGCACGGCTTCACCAGAGGAAGGTCATGCTTGGCCAGTCTGGTGGCCTTTTATGATGGAGTGACGGCATCGGTGGACAAGGGAAAGGCGACCGATGTCATTTACCTGGACTTGAGCAAGGCCTTTGACATGGTCCCCCACCACATCCTTCTCTCCAAACTGGAGGGATGTGGATTTGATGGGTGGACCACTCGATGGATAAGAAACTGGTTGAAAGGCCGCAGACAGAGGGTGGTCATCAATGGCTCCATGTCCAGGTGGAGGCCGGTAACGAGCGGCGTCCCCCAGGGGTCTGTCTTGGGATCGGTGCTCTTTAACATCTTTATCAATGACATCGATGACGGAATCGAGTGCACCCTCAGCAAGTTTGCTGACGACACCAAGCTGAGTGGTGTGGTTGACACGGTTGAAGGACAGGATGCCATTCAGAGGGACCTCGAGAGGCTAGAAAGGTGGGCCCGGGTGAACCTGATGAGGTTCAACACGGCAAAGTGCAGAGTTTTGCACTTGGGCCGGAGGAATCCCAAGCATCCCTACAGATTGGAAGGAGAGGTCCTTGAGAGCAGCCCCGTGGAGAAGGACCTGGGGGTCTTGATAGATGAATTAACATGAGCCAGCAGTGTGCCCTTGTGGCTCGGAAGGCAAATGGGATCCTGGGCTCCATCAGAAGAGGGGTGGCCAGCAGGGACAGAGAGGTGATTGTTCCCCTCTACTCTGCTCTTGTGAGGCCCCATCTGGAATACTGCGTCCAGGTCTGGAGCCCCCAGTACAAGAAAGACAGGGAGCTGTTGGAGAGGGTCCAGAGGAGGGCCACGAAGATGATCAGGGGACTGGAGCACCTCCCCTACGAGGACAGGCTGAAAGAGCTGGGCTTGTTCAGCCTGGAGAAAAGAAGGCTGCGGGGTGACCTCATTGCAGCCTTTCAGTACCTAAAGGGAGCCTACAAAGAGGAGGGGAATCAACTCTTTGAAAGGGTGAGTGACAGCAGGACAAGGGGAAATGGTTTTAAGCTGAGGGAAGGGAGATTTAGGTTGGACATCAGGGGGAAATTCTTTACAGAGAGAGTGGTGAGGTACTGGAACATGCTGCCCAGGGAGGTTGTGGATGCCCCGTCCCTGGAGGTGTTCAAAGCCAGATTGGATGGGGCCCTGGGCAGTCTGGTCTAGCATTAGGTGGAATGGTTGGTGGCCCTGCGTGTGGCAGGGGGGTTGGAGATTCATGATCCTTGAGGTCCCTTCCAACCCTGGCAATTCTGTGATTCTGTGATTCTGTGAAATCGCTAAATGGTGCTGCAAAAGAAGGCTGCAACAAGGGGCACAGCAATGGAGGGGTTGTGCACGAAGGAAGCAAAGCCTCATGCAAACTGGAGGGCTACGGGGGGTGGCACGCTACTGGGGCCAAAGCAATGGGGGGGCGGGGTGGGGAAGGGGAAGCAGGAATGGGATCTGGTGGGGGGAGGAGGAGGAAAGCCATGTGGCTGAAGTGTGCAAGATGGGATGGTGCGTTTGCATGGCAGGTGGAAGGGTGGTGGGCTGCACACGTGTGTGTGGCGCAGGGGGTGGAGCAGAGTGCAGTGGCCAAGTCCTCCCTAGGCAACGTCAGGTGTCAGCAACAGCAGGAGAACCTCCAAGTTCCACTGCCTCCAAGAAGAACAATGCCAGGATGGCAGCTTGGTGGTCCGAAGCTGCATAGTTTCTACTCTGGACCAGCAGTAGTGCAGCAGCTCATGGAATGCCACTGGACAAATCAGGCCATGCGCTCTTTGTCAATCTCTAATTGTGACTATTTTTTATTGACTACAACCAAACATGGAGTGCCAAGTTGGGTGGCACTCAGAACGCTGCCCTGTAACTCTGCGTGCTGCAGCCGCTGCCTTCTGATGCTCTTCCTCTCAGTCCTTCAGCTGCAGCTTCTGCATCATCTCCACAAGGGTGTTCATTGCGGATGACTGGAAAGAAATAAGGCAAGTATAGAGATAGGACAGAAACAATCTAGGGCGATCTCATTAAGAAAGTCTGATCAGTAAACCTTCCAGAACGGCCCCATGCAGCCCAGCACGTTCCTGCCATTCAGGTCACTGACATTCCTTCCCATAACACGCTGCCTATGGTAAGATTCATGCTCTGCTGGGGGAATGAGGTCCCAAAGGTCGCAGTGCCCAACATGGCAAGGCTCTTTATCACAGAAAAACCCTCCAGCCGTTACCAACAGTGTCCTTCTCAAGCCAGAGGAAGGCATCCAAGCTCCCCTAGGCAGCTGTCACTGACAGTGTGATTTCCTTAAACATACAGCTGGGTGTTTTTCTATTACATTGCTTGCCTTGGGATTCTGCAATATCTTTCATGTCTGACAGGCAGAGGCACTGAGAACAACAAGAGCCGTGTCTGTGCTCACCAAGGACTCACCTCTGCACGTGCAGCGGCAGCTCTCAGAGAAGCCTTCTTCAATTCCACTCTTCTCTCTTTTCGTTGTCTTCTTGCTATAAAGCAAGAATAAAACTGAATTCGTTCTGTCAGCAGCAAAACTGCAGAAACATGGGTACCATAAAAACAGATGGCAGAAAAAAGACAAAGGAAATTGGAAGCCTCTCAGTGAATGACATTTCCAGTGGAAAGGTGCAGAAGACTACCATGGAGTTAATGGAGTCGGGGTTACATACTGTGGCACCTCACTGCCTTTGGACTTTGTAGGCTTCAACTCTTTTCCCCTCTGCAGAGAAGGAAAAAGCAAAGCAAACCCTATGCAACTTCAGTGTGCTTGATAAGGGCAGCACCTACCCTACAGGGTGGGTACCACAGCACCTTCTTACCTCTTAGCTTGGAGCTCCGTGCTGCAGCAGGCCCAGGCTGTGCTGCTGGAGCCGGCACGCTGTCTCCGCTCTGACCCCTCGCTCTTTTGGTAGCAGGCAACTGCGCTGCTGTTTGCTGCTCTTCTTCCAAGCCCTTGCGTTTACATTCAGCCAGGGACTTGGAGACAGAGCGGGGGCACGCTGCAGGGGAAGGTCTTCTCCCTGAGCTGGGACCTGCTGTTGTAGGAAGCCCTCCAGCCTGGAGATGAGCTCTCTCAGAAAGGACTTCCTGCACCACTTTCGTGTAGATCTTTCCATTGGGCTCAGCACCTATCTCTGGCAAGAAAGAAGAAGCAAGAAGATATAACAAGAGTCCAATACTACTTTCGGTCTGCAAAATGGGTCACAATGCTAGCACATCTCATCTGCAGTGTTCACAGTCACGGATCTTAGAATCGTGGATGAACTGTGGGTTTGTATTTCAAATCAGCACAGGAAAGGTAACTATAAGTCCCGGGGATTAAGACCCCAAGCAACACGCAGTGAGAACAGTCCCAGGAAGAACAGACAGAAAGCCTAGTTAGAAAGACAGTGCACCAAACCCAGATGCCTGTTGTGCGTCTGTACCTCTCTTGGGTGCCATGTCATGGTCTGTAGCTTCCCCCTGCCTTTCTGCAAGGCTGCGCTTCAGAGGAAGGCCACTGGCATCAGCTTCTGACAGAAAGGAAACAAGAAAGACATGAAGAGCATCTCTTTGGAGGAAGACTTTAGCACAGTCAGACACAAATTTCTGGTCTTCAAGCATAGTTTCTTCCATTTGCCTTTCTGCTGATTCAACACTGTGCCATTTCTGCAGTCAACACAGATCTGCAGTGTCCTTTCCTCTCCATCACACACAGCCCTGCATGCAGCCCTATTTAGAGGCAGGTACCCACACCACAGCTCACAAGAGCTGCTTACCTGCGGAGGCTTTCCGCTTCCCCCCTTGCCCAGCACCATTCCACAGACGCGCAGGCTCCGTCCCTACAACAAAATACAATTTGCTGATTTAACAGAAACCAGTAGCCTGTAGAAGTATTGTCCTGTCAGACCAAATCCATCCCCAAAACAACAAAAAACCAAAAGTCTCATTCTTGCTCAGATGACAGCAGAAGAACCCCAGCCTCCCTGACAGCTCTACATTTGACAGAGCAGAGGTGCATCACCAAACAAAACACTATCAGGTGCAAAAGTTGAGACACATTTTGTGGCTCTAAAAGGAATTCACTCGACTCTAAGCATTTATATGCAGACTTCTGCCTCACTGCTGCCACCAACTGCCGCTGTCGGTCTCTCCAACACTTCCACAGTGGCTTATTTGACATCCCCTGCAGCACTACACCCACTCAGAAGTAATACTCAAAATTCATTCCTCCATCCTTCATAACAGAGGCCTCAAGAAACTCACTTTTGCGTGGCAGTAAGGACGCTCTGTTCCCATCGCGTCCCTCTGCGCGCTGCAAGATGCGGTTGGATCTCCGGCAGCCTGCTGGCTGCTGCTCCCAAACACGGGGAAGCGCGCTGCGCTGCTTCTGGGGAGAGAAAGGAAGAAACGTCAGTGGGAACGGGCAGCCAAGGTTTGCAGAGAGGTTCCAGATTGTGCCAGAGATAGATTATCAGAGTGCTGAGAGATTAATTATCACTAAGGGAAAATACAGCCTAAGCCATGTCCACGTCATTAGCCCAGACTGTCAGCAGGGAGCGCAAAATCCAAGTGGTTTTTGAGGTGACAAAGGACCAGTAGGGCTCCTCCTGCTCCACCCCTTCCCTTAAACATGGGAAAAAGAAAGAAACATCAAGCAAAGGAAACCCAGCCATACTTTTCCTCTCACAGAGCAGGAATTAGAACCACGGTCATCTCCTTGCTGAGCCATGATGGCTGAAGTGTCAGAGGAAGACTTGCAAGGTCTGAGGGTTCTCTCCACAGGAACCTCCTTCGCTCTTAGAAGGAGCTGGCTTCACTCGTTCTTCAACTGCCTTGATCTCCTAGATCCAAATTTTAGGAAATCAACACCAGGGTCACCCAGTGGGGTGAATGGGGTTAACTGAATGGGGGTTAATTGAAGTAAAGCAACAGAGAAGTGAACATGACTCTTATGCAGCCCAATAAAAACTCAATATGGCCTCGTTGTGGTCAGTAGAGTCCCAGAGGAACTAGTAGGAACTGGGAGGAGTGCACACCAGTATAGACCAGAAAAGTCCAGTATGGCTAAGTAAAAACCAGTAAGGACCAGTATGGCCTCAGAGTGGTCAATGGAGTCCTATAGGAATCAGTAGAAACCAATAGGAAGGCACATCTGTGTGCCCTGGGGCCGGAGCTGGCCTGTGCCTCTGGCTTTGGGCCCCAGGGCTGGTGCCGGCCTCTCGGGCTGCAGATGTGGCTTTAGGCCCTTGGCCTGGTTCCGGCCTCTCGGGCTGTGGCTGCACCTTCAGGCCCCGGGGCCGGCGTAGGCCTTTGTGGCTGTGGTTTAGACCCGAAGCTGGTGCTGGCCTCTTGTGCCTGGCTTTAGGCCCTGGAGCCGGTGTCAGCCTTTCAGGCTGTGGATTGAAGTCCTGGGGACAGTGCCGGCTTCTCCAGCTTCGGCTTTAGGCCACAGCAGTGGTGCCAGCCTCTCTGGCTGTGGTTGTGGCTTTAGGACCTGGGGCCAGTGCAGGCCTCTCCAGCTGTGGCTTTGTCTTTAGGCCCTTGGCCTGGTTCCGGCTTCTCTGGCTGTGCTTCAGGCGCAGGGGCTGGTGCCGACCTTTCAGGATTTGGCTTTAGGCTCCACATCTGGTGCCAGCCTGTTCGGCTGTAGATGTGGCTTTAAGCCCCATCTGGTCTGGTGCTGGCCTCTGTGGCTATAACTGTGGCATTATGGCCCAGGGCTGGTGCTGGGCTCTCTGGCTGGAGCTTCAGACTTCAGGGCCAGCGCAGACCTCTCTGGCTGTGGCTTTATACCCCAGGACTTGTGCCAGCCTCTCTGGCTGGGGCTGTGGCTTTATGCCCCAGAGTTGGTGCTGGCCGCTCTGGCTGTGGCTTCAGGTCCTGTGGCCACTGCCAGTCTCTCTGGCTCTGTTTTTAGGCCTCAGGGCCAGTCCTGGCTTCTCTAGCAGCATCTTTAGGCCCCAGGACGTGTGTCAGCCTCTCTAACTGGACTGTGGCTTTAAGCATTTGGACTGGAAAGCACTCCATGGCCAGGCGCTGCTCAAATACTGGGCCTCCATTTCCTCCTGGGCATCCACATGTGCTCTGAGTCTCCTGCAGCTTTCTGCAGGGTTTGCAGCTTCCTGCTGAGGAGCTCCTTGTGTTCTTCTGCAACTGCCCCCCAACATCACTACTGCCTCCCCTGGTACCGTACTGGGAGATGCTTCAGAGTCCATTAGCCTGCACTTCCTTCCTCCCATCAGCAGCTGCTCCTACACAAACCTTCATTCACACTGGGATGCCGTCCACTTCTAGCACCAGCTGACCTGCAAGACAGAGGATTAGCACAAATGCAGAAGCCCAAGGCTGTGCCACCACCATGTGCTGCAGCCTTGGGAAGTCAGCTGCAACTGCAAACTTTGTTAAAATTAAAACAGGCACCGTAAATTAAGCATGACTTCTGAACTGAAGTAATTGCCACAATCAGAAATAAATACTGAAATCGCTTACTTAACTGTAGGTGGTTACTTTTGAATTCTTTTGTTTTGGGGAAAATATGAACTTGGAATTGAAGGATACAAGAAAAATGAGGAGCACATGGCAACTCAGGCAAACTGAGCAGTGCAGGGAAGATTGTTGCATTTCTTCTTCTCCTGTCCCAGAAATGAATTTTCCTAGCTTAAAATGAAAAGAGAAGAAGAGCCTGACATAGAGTAGACACAATACAGTCTCACATCACAGGTAGAAACTGGAGAGCTCTTGTGGCACAAAGCTCAGGACTGTAGAAATTAAGGTTGCCTCTAAGCTTTAAAAGAAGATGAAAGACAAGGTTAAATGCAAAACATTAGCAATTCCTGCAGAGCACATCACACAGCTGTAGGCACCACCTGAGAGGTAACAGTCAGGTGAGAAAGGAAAACCTTACTATGTGAACACAGGGACAAGCTACTCTCTTCTTCTGGGCCTTTGTTCCCAGTGAGGATTTCCCTCAAGAGCGCTGCTCAAGCTGCTGCTGTCTCCAGCTGTTGGTCACTTCTACCTGCTGGACGCTGTGCCCACAGGTCATTCTGCTTTGGGCAAAGCCTGCTGGATTAACTCCAAACCAAGGTCACAGGCCACGTTAATCCAGCTGGTTTATCTGAAAGGGCTCAGAAGCCATGCATGGGATCCTTTCTGCTGGTGGTTCTTTCCAGGCAAGAACCTCCGCTCTCAGATCAACAGCCAAGAGCTGGAAGGCAGAAAAAGCTTTCCAATCCCCATGGATGTGGCTGTCTGCAAAGACAACAGCTGCCTACTCTTCAGCAGGGTGATGCCCACCCAGCAAAGCACTCAGCCAGCAGATGCCTTTCCTTACACTGACAGAACTGTCCCACATTTGTGCAGTCCTTGGCATTGCATTTCCAATCCAAGTTCACATATACCTCAACCATTCCTGCTGTGTTAGTTTACTTGGATCCCCAGTTGGGGCTGCAGCTCAAGAGGTCAACGCAACAGAAATAACACAACATGCAACTGGAAAACACATCTCAAAGCCGAGAAGAGCCAACTCTCTGACCTTGGGCACAACTGGGCACCAAGAGCCAGGCCTTGCAAACTTGGCTGATCTGAGCATGCGGGAGGGGGCTGGCAATCAGACCAGGAGTCTCCATTTCAATTGCAGTTCCATGTAGAGAAGAACACCAAACAGTAACAGGTGTGAATGAATTCATTCAAAAGCTGCACAATGAGTTTGTTCTTTACTAAAAAAAGCATGCATTCCAAGTCAAAAAGTAACCGCGGGAGTTGATATCAATGGAAGCTGTTCTTATTCCTACACCTCATCCTCTTACCACAACTTTCCTTGCCTCATCCCTTACCCCAGCTCCTGGAAAATGCCCACAGACTTAAAGTCAACTCTCAAATCCATAGGACTCCCTTCACATTACTCCATTAATAAAAGATTGCAGACTTGTTTCATGCACTCAAACTGATCGAGCAGCGGTATCACCATCACTCGTAACACACGGAAGCATCCAAACCCTGAGGATTTTTTTCCCCTCCACCACCAGGTTCTTCTTAGCACACAAGACTTCTCTTGCTCCTATCAAACAACAGCCAGCAGTACAAAGCAAGCAGCCACCGAGGACTTTAAAAACAAAGCCTGATCCACATAGCACATCTGAACCTCACAAGAGGCCGACTGTAGGCAGACCTGGAGGGGTGACAAAGGACAGCAAGAGGCTCAGTGACAGCATGGTGACAACGCAGGGCTTGCGGGGCCGGATGACAGTCGAGTCCCACCCTCTGTGTGGTGCTCAGTGTACAGGGAATAGTGTCATCCAAGAGATGGTGACACACAAGTGATGGTGACACCAGATGATGATAACAACAGTGACAGCCAGGGATGGGGACACTGCGTCATGGCTGTTCCACATCGAGGTCACCTTGTGTCATGGTGTCACCTGAAGACAGTGACACTCAGTGACACCCAATGGCATCCAGTGAAGGTGACACCCAATGACAGTACCACCAACGATGATACCACCAACCCCATGTCACACCCCATGTGTCCCCCAACTGTCCCCAGCTCCCTCCCTGTAATCCTCCTCGTCACCTCTTCAATGAGGATGTCACCATGCTGCAGTTGTGCCACCAAGGCAGGGGGGACAGCTTCGGACAGTCATGGACAGCCAGGGTGACAGCGTCACCAGGCTCCAGGAGCTGTAGGATGCTGATGGGGCTCTCGAGGTAGACGGGTTGGTATGGCCCCAGGTTCCACGGTTACAGTGACAGTGAGAACTTCGGGGACAGGTGGTTGTCCCGGTGCTGACACTGCTGACGGTTGTCCTGGTGTCACCTGGTGGCCTGTGGGGAGTTGTTTCTGTGGAGCTTTGCACGGAGATTTGGCGAGAACCATCCATTTCTGAAAGGAAGTGGCGAAAAAATACAACAAAATTGACATAGTATTTATTTTAATGGAAACAGATATTTTTGGGGACGATCCCATGGGGACAAAGCAGCATAAGAACGTGTCACTATGTGAGGTTGTCCTCAAAATCCCCATTCGAGAACTCTGGAACACTCCAGGAAACCCTGGGCACCCTCTGCTCACCCCAACAAACCCTCTGGGACATCTCCAGACCCTTCTGGATGAGTCCAGGATCCACTAGACACCCCAAGACACTTCAGGAACATTTCCAGACCCTTCCAGAAGACTACAGGACCATCTGAACGCACCTGAGGATGCCCCCAAAGCGTGTTCCAAGAAGGGCAACACAGCTGGTGAGGGGTCTGGAGCACAGGCCTGATGGGTGGGGGATGAAGGAGCTGGGAGTGTTCATTGTGGAGAAGAGGAGGCTCAGGGCAGACCTTATTGCTCTCTATAACTACCTGAAGGGAGGCTGTAGTGAGCTGGGCTTCGGCCTCTTCTCTCGTGTAACTGGTGACAGAACTAGAGGGAATGCTTCAAGCTGCACCAGGGGAGATTTAGGCTGGACGTTAGGAAATACTACTTCTCTCAAAGAGTGGTCAGGCAGTGGAATGGGCTGCCCAGGGAGGTGGTAGAGTCACCAACCCTGGAGTTGTTCAAGGAACGTTCGGATTTCGTGTTGAGGGATATGGTTTAGTGAGAACTATTGGTGATAGGTGGACAGTTGGACTGGATGATCTTGTAGGTCTTCTCTAACCTTGGTTTTTCTGTGATCTTCTGTGATCTTCCCAGTCCCCAGTCCTGCCCTGTGCTGGTGTTCTGCAACAAACAGCAGTCCAACACACTGTGTCCCTGTAGAATCACAGAATCGCTCACGTTGGAAAAGACCTTCAAGAGCATCGAGTCCAACCACAACCTGAAGTACCCCAACTCTAACAACCCTCCTCTAAATCATGTCCCGGAGCACCACATCCAAACGGTTTTTAAACACGTTTGGGGATGGTGACTCAACCACCTCCCTGGGCAGCCCATTCCAGTGCTTAAGAACCTTCCTGTAGAGAAGTTTGTCCTGATATCCAACCTAAACTTACCCCATGTCTGTGTGTTCTGTGGAACCCCACAGATGTGACAGTGGAGTCTGGTTCTGCACTGGCTTCTCAAAGAAAACCAGCGCACGGTATCAGGAGCGGAGGAGGAAGCAGATGATTCTGCCACTGATGCTGTCATTGCGCGTCCCCCCCAGGACTCCCACAGCTTCCTCTCCCCAGCCCCGCTCAGCTCCTCGCGGGCTGCAGACGCTGCTGAGGCTCTCGCACTCCACGGCCGTCATCTTCTTCTCGTGCTGCCGGACCGCTCTCTGCAGGGCTGCGCTGAGTTCCTGCCGCTGCAGCCAGAACCGCAGCTCCCGTGCTGACGGATGGAGGAGCTCCGTGCCGGCACCCACAGCACGTGGTCCCCGGGCTGCCGGTGGCACGGCAGGATGCTCCCCTCCCTGTCTCCCATCGCCCCTCAGCTACGGCATCCGCCTATAATCTGCCTAAGGACCCTGCAGAGGGCTACAGACAGGCCGATCGATGGCTGATGCCAGCGGCACGAGGTTCAACATCACTCAATGCCGGGTCCCGCACTTTGTTCACAACAAGCCCAGGCACCGCTGCAGGCTTGGGGCAGAGCGGCCGGAAGGCCGCGTGGAGGAAAAGGCTCTGGAGCTGCGGGCCGACGCTCGGCTGAACGCGAGCCAGCAGCGCGCCTTGTGCAGGCGGCCGAGAAGCCCGCTTTACCGGCAGCAGCGAAGGCAGCAGGAGCAGGAGGCGATCGCCCCGCGCTCAGCCCCGCCC